>NC_133506.1:1811304-2111521 GCF_049354715.1 Callithrix jacchus
TTTTGGAGTATATACATCACCTCCATATGCTCTCTCATGTAAAAAACGGAAATTATATATTTAAGCGAATCGAAAATAAACTAAATATTACCTAGGCAACCCAATGTTAAAAACAAATTTGCTCTGAATATAATCTGTCAGAAAAAATATACAATGCCCTATTCTACTCTGTTTTGGAGTATATACACCAACTCAATATGCTCTCTCATGTAAAATACCGAAATTCTAATTTTACGCGAATGGAAAAAAATCTAAATAATATCTAGGTGCCCCAAAGTTAAAATAAAATGCCTCTGAATATAGTCTGTTAGAGATAATATCCAATGCCCTATTTTACTCTGTTTTGGAGTATATACACCAACACAGTATGCTCCCTCATGTAAAATACCAAAATTCTAATTTTAAGTGAATCGAAAAAAATCTAAATAATATCTAGGCACTTTAATAATAAAAACAAAATTGCTCTGAATGTAATCTGTCAGAAAAGAGATACAATGCCCTATTCTACTTTGTTTTGGATTATATGCACAAACTCCATATGCTCTCTCATGTAAAATACAGAAATTCTATATTTAAGCAATTCAAAAAAATCTAAATATTATCTAGGCACCCAACGTTTAAAGCAAAATTACTCTGAATATAATCTGTCAGAAAAAATATACAATGCGCTTTACTATTCTTTTTTGGAGTATATACACCAACTAAATATTCTCTCTCATGTGAAATACAGAAATTCAAATTATACGCGAATCAAAAAAAATCTAAATAATATCTAGGCGCCCAACATTAAAATAAAATGCCTCTAAATATAGTCTGTTAGAGAAAATATACAATGCCCTATTCTACTCTGTTTTGTAGTATATACACCAACTCAATATGACCTCTCTTGTAAAATACAGAAACACTATATTTAAATGAATTGAAAACAATGTAAATATTATCTAGGCACCCCAATGTTAAAAGCAAAATTGCTCTGAATATAATCTGTCAGAAAAAATATACAATGCCCTTTTCTACTCTGTTTTGGAGTATATACACCAACTCAATATGCTCTCTCATGTAAAATACCAGAATTCTAATTTTACGTGAATCGAAAAAAATCTAAATAATATCTAGGTGCCCCAACGTTAAGAGAAAATGGCTCTGAATATAGTCAGTTAGAAAAAATTTACAATGCCTTATTCTACTCTGTTTTGTAGTATATACACAAACTCACTATGCTCTCTCATCTAAAATTCCGACATTCTAATTTGACGTGAATCAAAATAAATCTAAATATTATCTAGGCACCCGAATGTTAAAAGCTAAATTTCTCTGAATATTATCTGTTCAAAAAAATATACAATGCCCTTTTCTACTCTGTTTTCAAGTATATACACCAACACAATATGCTCTGTCATGTAAAATATCTAAATTCTAATTTTACATAAATCGAAAATAATCTAAATAATATCTAGGCACCCGAAAGCTAAAAGAAAATGGCTCCAAATATAGTGTGTTGGAAAAAATATACAACACCTTATTCTATTCTTTTTTGGATTATATAAACCAACTCAGTATGCTCTCTCATGTGAAATACAGAAATTCTAATTTTAGCCGAATTGAAAAAATCTAAATATTATCTAGGCACTCCAATGTTAAAAACAAAATTGTTCTGAATATAATCTGTCAGAAAAAATATACAATGCCATTTTCTACCCTGTTTTTGAGTAGATACACCAACTCAATATGGTCTCTCATGTAAAATACTGAATTTCTAAATTTACGTGAATCGAAGTAATCTAAATATAATGTAGGTGCCCCAAAGTATAAAGAAAATGGCTCTGAATATAATCTGTTAGAAAAAATATACAATGCCTTATTCTACTCTGTTTTGGAGTTTATACACCAACTCAGTATGCTCTCTCATGTAAAATACAGAAATTCAAATTTTACCCGAATTGAAAAAATCTAAATATGACCTAGGCAACACAATGTTAAAAGCAAAATTGCTATGAATATAATCTGTCAGAAAAAATATACAATGCCCTATTCTACTCTGTTTTGGAGAATATACACCAACCAAATATGCTCTCTCATGTAAAATACAGAAATTCTATATTTAAGTGAATCGAAAAATATCTAAATATGATCTAGGTACCCCAATGTTAAAAGCAAAATTTCTCTGAATACAATCTGTCAGAAAAAATATACAATGCCTTACTCTACTCTGTTTTGGAGGATATACACCAACTCACAATGCTCTCTCATGTAAAATACAGAAATTCTTTTTTTATGTGAATCAAAAATAATCTAAATAATATCTAGGCACCCGAATGTTAAAAGCAAAATTGCTTGGAATATAATCTGTCAGAAAAAATATACAATGCCCTATTCTAATCTGTTTTGAAGTATATACACCAACAGAGTATGTTATCTCATGTAAAATATTGAAATTCTAATTTTACGCGAATCGAAAAAAATCTAAATAATATCTAGGCTCCCCTAAGTTAAAAGAAAATGGCTCTGAATATAGTCTGTTACTATAAATATACAATGCCTTATTCTACCCTGTTTTGGAGTATATATGCCAACTCAGTATGCACTCTCATGTAAAATACAGAAAGTCTAAATTTCCGTGAATCAAAAAAAATCTAAATATTTTCTACGCACCCCAATATTAAAAACAAAATTGCTCTGAAAATAATCTGTCCGAAAAAATATAAAATGTCCTATTCTACTTTGTTTTGGAGTATATATTCCAACTCAGTAAGCTCTCTCATATAAAATACCGGAATTCTAATTTTACACGAATCGAAAAGAATCTAAATATTATCTAGGAAACCGAATGTTAAAAGCAAAATTGCTCTGAATATAATCAGTCAGAAAAAATATGCAATACCCTAATCTACTCTGTTTTGGAGTATATACACCAACTCAGTTTGCTCTCTCATGTAAAATACAGAAATTCTAATTTCACCCGAATCAAAAAAAATCTAAATATTATCTAGGCACCACAATGTTAAAAACAAAATTTCTCTGAATATAAACTGTCAGACAAAATATACAATGCCCTATTCTACTGTGTTTGGCATATATACACCAACTCACTATGCTCTCTCATGTAAAATACAGAAATTCTATATTTAAGCGAATCGAAAAAAATCTAACTATTATCTAGGTACCCCACTGTTAAAAGCAAAATTGCCCTGAATATAATCTGTCAGAAAAAGTATACAATGCCCTATTCTACTCTATTTTCGAGTATATACACCAACTCAGTATGCTCTCTCAGTTAAAATACCGAAATTCTAATTTTATGTTAATCGAATAAAATCTAAATATTAATTAGGCACCCGAATGTTAAAAACAAAATTGCTCTGAATATATTCTGTCAGACAAAATATACAATACCTTATTCTACTTCCTTTTGGCGTATATACACCAACTCAGTATGCTCTCTCATATAAAATAGCATAATTCTAATTTTACGCGAATCGAAAAAAATCTAAATAATATCTAGGGGCCCCAAAGTTAAAAGAAAATGGCTCTAAATATAGTCTGTCGGAAAAAATATACAATGCCCTTTTCTACACTGTTTTGGGGTATATACACCAACTCAGTTTGCTCTCTCATGTAAAATACAGAAATTCTAATTTCATCCGAATCGAAAAAAATCTAAATATTATCTAGGCACCCCAATATTAAAAACAAAATTGTTCTGAATATAATCTGTCAGAAAATATATACAATGCCCTATTCTACTCTGTTTTGGAGTATATACACCAACTCCATGTGCTCTCTAATGTAAAATACAGAAATTATATATTTAAGCGAATCGAAACAAATCTAAATATTATCTAGGCACCCCAATTTTAAAAGCAAAATTGCTCTGAATATCATCTGTCTGAAAAAATACACAATGCCATTTTCTACTTTGTTTTTCAGTATATACACCAATTCAATATGCTCTCTCATGTAAAATACCGAAATTCTAATTTTACGAAAATCGAAAAAAATTTAAATAATATCTAGGCGCACCAACGGTAAAAGAAATAGCTAGGAATATAGTCTGTTACAAAAAATATACAATGCCTGACTATACTCTGCTTTAGAGTATATACACCAACTCATTATGTAAAATACCGAAATTCTAATTTTATGTGAATCGAAAATATCTAAATATTATCTAAGCACCCGAATGTTAACAGCAAAATTTCTTTGAATATAATTTGTCAGAAAAAATATACAGTTCCCTTTTCTACTCTGTTTCGGAGTATATACACAATCTCAATATGCTCTCTCTTGTAAAATACCGAAATCTAATTTTACGCGAACCGAAAAAATTCTAAATAATATCTAGGCACCCAAAGTTAAAAGAAAATGGCTCTGAATATAGTCTGTTAGAAAAAATATACAATGCCGTATTCTACTCTGTTTTAAAGTATATACACCAACTCAGTATGCTCTCTCTTGTAAAATACAGAAATTCTATATTTAAGCAATCAAAAAAAATGTAAATAATATCTATGCGCCCGAAAGTTAAAAGAAAATGACTCTGAATATAGTCTGTTGGAAAAAATATACAATGCCTTATTCTACTCTGGTTTGAAGTATATGCACCAACTCAGTATGCTCTCTCATATAAAATAATGAATTTCTAATTTTACGTGAATGAAAAATATCTAAATATTATCTAGGAAACCCAATGTTAAAAGAAAAATTGCTCTGAATATAATCTGTCAGAAAAAATATACAATGCCCTTTTCCACAATGTTTTGTAGTATATAAACTAACTCCATATGCTCTCTCATGTAAAATAAAGAAATTCTATATTTAAGCGAATCGAAAAAAATCTAAATATTATCTAGGCAACCCAATGTTAAAAGCAAAACTGCTCTAAATATAATCTGTCAGAAAAAAATATACAATGCTTTACTCTACTCTGTTTTGGAGTATACACACCAACTCAATATGCTCTCTCATGTAAAATAAAGAAATTCAATATTTAAGCAAATCAAAAAAAAATCTAAATATATAGGTACCTTAATAGTAAATGCAAAACTGCTCCGAATATAATCTGTCAGAAAAAATATACAATGACTTATTGTACACTGTTTTGGAGAATATACACCAACTCAGTGTGCTCTCTCATGTAAAATACACTAATTCTAATTTTACCCAAAGCAAAATAATCTGAATGTTATCTAGGTACCCCAATGTTAAAAACAAAATTTCTCTGAATATAATCTATCAGAAAAAATATACGATGCCTTTTTCTACTCTGTTTTGGAGTATATAAACCAACTACATTTGCTCTCTCATGTAAAATACAGATATTCTATATTTAAGCGAACCAAAAAAAGTCTAAATATTATATAGGCACCCCAATGTTAAAAGCAAAATTTCTCTGAATATAAACTGTCAGAAAAAATATACAATGCCCTTCACTACTCCGTTTTGGAGTATATATACCAACTCAATATGCTGTCTCATGTAAAATACCAAAATTCTAATTTTACGCGAATTGAAAAAAATCTAAATAATATCTAGGCGCCCCAAAGTTAAAAGAAAATGGCTCTGAATATAGTCTTTTAGAAAAAATATACAATGCCTTATTCTACTCTGTTTTGGAGTATATACACCAACTCAGTATGCTCTCTCATGTAAAATACCGAAATTCTAATTTTACACGAATCGAAAATAATCTAAATAATATCTAGGCACCCAAAAGTTAAAAGAAAATGGCTCTGAATATAGTCTGTTAGAAAAAATATACAATGCCTTATTCTACTCTGTTTTGGAGTATATACACCAACTCAGTATGCTTAATCATGTAAAATACAGAAATTAAAATTTTGCCCGAATTGAAAAAATTCTAAATACTATCTAGGCACGCAATAAAAAACAGAAAATTTCTCTGAATATAATGTGTAAGAAAAAATATACTATACCCTATTCTACTCTGTTTTGGAGTATATACACTAACTCCATATGCTCTCTCATGTAAAATACAAAATTCTATATTTAAGCGAATCGAAAAAAATCTAAATATTATCTAGGCACCCTAATGTTAAAAACAAAATTGCTCTGAAATAATCTGTCAGAAAAAATATACAATGCCCTATTCTAATTTGTTTTGGAGTACATACACCAACTCCATATGCTCTCTCATGGAAAACACAGGAATTCTATATTTAAACGAATCGAAAAAAATCTAAATATTATCTAGGCTCCCCAATGTTAAAAGCAAAATTGCTCTGAATATAGTCTTTCAGAAATAATATACAATTCCCATTTCTACTCTGTTTTGGAGTATATACACCAACTCAATATGCTCTCTCATGTAAAATAATGAAATTCTAATTTTACACGAATTGAAAAGAATCAAAATAATATCTAGGCGCCCAAAAGTAAAAAGAAAATGGCTCTTAATGTAGTCCGTTAGAAAAAATATACAATACCATTTTCTGCTCTGTTTTGGAGTATATACACCAACTCAGTATGCTCTGTCATGTAAAATACTGAAATTCTAAATTTATGTGAATCGAAAAAAATATAATTATCTAAGCACCCCAATGTTAAAAGCAAAATTGCCCTGAACATAATCTGTCAGATAAAATATACAATGCGCTTTTCTACACTGTTTTGTAGTATATACACCAACTCAATATGCTCTCTCATGTAAAATACAGAAATTCAAATTTTACGTGAATTGAAAAAAGTCTAAATAATATCAAAGTGCCCCAAAGTTAAAAGAAAATTCCTCCGAATATAGTCTGTTAGATAACATATACAATGCCTTATTTTACTCTGTTTTGGAGTATATATACCAACTCATGTTGTTCTCTCAGGTAAAATACAGTAATTCTAATTTTAACCGAATCAAAAATATCTAAATATTATCTAGGCACCCCAATGTTAACAACAAAATTGCTCTGAATATAATCTGTCAGAAAAAATATACAATGCCCTTTTCTACTCTGTTTTGTCGTATATACACCAACTCAATATGCTCTTTCATGTAAAATACAGAAATTCAAATTTTACTCCAATCGAAAGAATCTAAATATTATCTAGGCACTTAATGTTATAAACAAAATTGCTCTGAATATAATGTGTCAGAAAAAATATACAATGCCCTATTCTACTCAGTTTTGGAGTATATACACCAACATTATATGCTCTCTCATGTAATATACAGAAATTCTATATTTAAGCGAATCCAAAAAAAAATCTAAATATTATCTAGGCAGCCCAATGTTAAAAGCAAAATTGCTCTGAATATAATATGTCAGAGAAAATATAGAATGCCCTTTTATATTCTGTTTTGTAGTATATACACCAACTCAATATGCTCCCTCCTGTGAAATACAGAAATGCTAATTTTACCGAATTCGAACAAATCTAAATATTATCTAGGCACCCCAATGTTACAAACAAAATTGCTCTTAATATAACCTATCAGAAAGAATATACAATGCCATATTCTACTCTTTTTTGAAGTATATACACCAACTCAGTATGCTCTCTCATGTAATATAACAAAATTCTAATTTTACGTGAATCGAACAAAATCTAAATATTATCTATGCACCCCAATGTTATCAGCAAAATTGCTCTGAACATAATCTGTCAGAGAATATATACAATGCCCTTTTCTACTCTGTTTTGGAGAATATACACCAACTCAATATGCTCTCTGATGTAAAATACCGAAATTCTAATTTTACGCAAATCGAAAAAAATCTAAATAATATCAAGGCCCCTCAAAGTCGAAACAAAATGCCTCTGAACATAGTCTGTTAGAAAATATATACTATGCCTTATTCTACTCTGTTTTGGCGTATATACACCAACTCAGTATGCTCTCTCAGGTGAAATTCAGAAATTCTAATTTATTCCGAATTGAACAAATCTAAATATTATCTAGGCACCCCAATGTTTAAAACAAAATTGCTCTGAGTATAATGTGTCAGAAAAAATATACAATGCCCTATTCTACTCTATGTTGGAGAATATACACCAACTCAGTATGCTCTTTCATGTAAAATACAGAAATTCTAATTTCAACCGCATCAAAAAAATCTAAATATTATCTATGCACCTCAATGTAAAAAACAAAATTGCTCTGAATATAATCTGTGAGACAAAATATACAATGCCCTATTCTACCCTGCATGAAGTATATACACCAACTCAGTATGCTCTCTCATGTAAAATACAGAAATTCTAATTTTACCCGAATGGAAAAAATCAAAATATTATCTAGGCACCCCAATGTTAAAAACAAAATTTTTCTGAATATAATCTGTCAGAATAAATATACAATGCCTTATTCTACTCTGTTTTGGAGTATATACACCAACTCCATATGCTCTCTCATGTAAAATACAGAAATTCTATATTTAAAAGAATCGAAAATTTTATCTATTATCTAGGCACCTTAATGTTAACAACAAAATTTTTTGAAAATAATCTGTCAGAGAAAATATATAATGCCCTTTTCTACTCTGTTTTGGAGTATATACACCAACTCCATATGCTCTCTCATGTAATATACAGAGATTCTAATTTTACCCGAATTGAAAAAATCAAAATATTATCTAGGCATCCCAATGTTAAAAACAAAATTTCTCTGAATATAATCTGTCAGAGAAAATATACAATGCCCTATTCTACTCTGTTTTGGAGCATATACAACAACTCAGTATGCTCTCTCAGGTAAAATACCGAAATTCTAATTTTACGTGAATTGAAAAAAATCTAAATATTATCTAGGCACCCCAATGTTAAAAGCAAAAATGCTCTGAATATAATCGGTCCGAAAAAACATACAATGCCCTTTTCTACTCTGTTTTGGAGTATATACACCAACTCAATATGCTCTCTCAGGTAAAATACCTAAACTCTAAATTTACGTTAATCAAAAAAAATTTAAATATTATCTAGGTACGCGAATGTTAAGAGCAAAATTGCTCTGAATATGATCTGTCAGAAAAAATATACAATGCCCCTTTCTACTCTGTTTTGGAGTATACACGCCAACTCAATATGCTCTCTCATGTAAAATAACGAAATTCTAATTATATGCGAATCAAAAAAATGTAAATAATATCTAGGTGCCCCAAAGATAAAAGAAAATGGCTCTGAATATAGTCTTTTAGAAAAAATATACAATGCCTTATTCTACTCTGTTTTGGCGTATATACACCAACTCCGTATGCTCTCTCAGGTGAAATACAGAAATTCTAATTGTCTCCGAATTGAACAAATCTAAATATTATCTAGGCACCCCAATGTTTAAAACAAAATTGCTCTGAATATAATCTGTCAGATAAAATATACAATGCCCTATTGTACTCTGTTTTCGAGTATATAAACCAACTCAGTACTCTCTCTCATGTAAAATAACGAAATTCTAATTTTATTTGAATCGAAAATAATCTAAATATTATCTAGGCAAAACAATGTTAAAAACAAAATTGCTCTGAATATATTCTGTCAGAAAAAACATACAACTCCCTTTTCTACTCTGTTTTGGAGTATATACACAAACTCAATATGCTCTCTCTTGTACAACACCGAAATTCTAATTTTACGCGAATCGAAAAAAATGTAAATTATATCTAGGCGCCCCAAGTTAAAGGAAAATGGCTCTGAATATTGTCTGTTACAAAAAATATACAATGACTTATTCTACTCTGTTTTGGAGTATATACACCAACTCAGTGTGCTCTCTCATGTTAAATAGAGAAATTCTAATTTTACCCAAATTCAAAAAATCTAAATATTATCTAGGCTCCCCAATGATAAAAACAACATTGCTCTGCATATAATCTGTCAGAAAAAATATACAATGCCCTATTCTACTCTGCTTTGGAGTATATAAGCCAACTCCATATGCTCTCTCAGGTAATATACAGAAATTCTATATTTAAGCGAATCGAAAAAAATCTAAGTATTATCTAGGCACCCCAAAGTTAAAAGAAAATGGCTCTGAATATAGTCTGTTTAAAAAAAAATAAAATACCTTATTCTACTCAGTTTTGGAATATATACACCAACTCAGTATGCTCTCCCATGTAATATACAGAAATTCTATATTTACTTGAATAGAAAAAAATCTAAATATTATCTAGGCACCCAAATGTTAAAAGCAAAATTGCACAGAAAATAATCTGTCAGAAAAAAATACAATGCCCTTTTCTACTCTTTTTTGTAGTATATACACCACCTCCATATGCTCTCTCATGTAATATACTGAAATTCTAATTTTACCCGAATCGAAAAAATCTAAATGTTATCTAGACACACCATTGATAAAAGCAAAATTGCTCTGAATATACTCTGTCCGAAAAAATATACAATGCCCAATGCTACTGTGATTTGGAGTATATACACCAACTCAGTATGCTCTCTCATGTAAAATACCGAAATTCTAATTTCATGTGAATCGAAAATAATATAAATATTATCTAGGCACCCCAATGTTAAAAGCACAATTGCTCTGAATACAGTCTGTTAGAAACAATATAGAATGACTTATTCTACTCTGCTTTGGAGTATATACACCAACTCAGTATGCTCTCTCATGTAAAATACCAAAATTCTAATTTTACGTGAATCCAAAAAAATCTAAATATTATATAGGGACCCGAATAATAAAAGAAATATTGCTCTGAATATAATCTGTAAGGAAAAAATATACAATGCTCTTTTTTACTATTTTTTGTAGTATATACATCAACTCCATATGCTCTCTGATGTAAAATACCAAAATTTGAATTTTACGCAAATCGAAAAAAATCTAAATAATATCTAGGCGCCCCAAACTTAAAAGAAAATGGCTCTGAATATAGTCTGTTAGATAAAATATAAAATGCCTTATTCTCCTATGTTTTGGAATATATACACCAACTCAGTTTGCTCTGTCATGTAAAATAACAAAATTCTAATTTTACGTGAATCGAAAAAATCTAAATATTATCTAGGCACCCCAATGTTAAAAACAAAATTGCTCTGAATACAGTCTAACAGAAAAAATATACAATGCCCTATTCTACTCTGTTTTGGAGTATATACACCAACACCATACGCTGTCTCATGTAAAATACAGAAATACGAAATTTACGTGAATAGAAAAAGAACTAAATATTGTCTAGGCACCCCAATGTTAAAAGGAAAATTGCTCTGAATATAATATGTCAGATAAAATATACAGTGCCCTATTCTTCTCTGTTTTGGTGTATATAAACCAACTCAGTTTGCTCTCTCATGTAAAATACCGAAATTCTAATTTTACGTCAATCTAAAATAGTCTAAATATTATCTAGGCAACCCAATGTTAATAGCAAAATTAATCTGAATATAATCTGTCAGAAAAAATATACAATGCCCATTTCTACTCTGTTTTGGAGTATATACACCAAATCAATATTCTCTTTCTTGTAAAATACAGAAATTCTAATTTTACGCGAATCAAAAAAAAATCTCAATAATATCTAGGCGCCCCAAAGTTAAAAGAAAATGGCTCTGAATATAGTCTGTGAGAAAAAACATACAATTTTTTATTCTCCTCTGTTTTGGAGTATATACACCAACTCACTATGCTCTCTCATGTAAAATACAGAAATTCTACTTTTACGTGAATCAAAAAAAAATCTAAATATGATCTAGGCACCCCAAAGTTAAAAAAAAATTACTCTGAATTTAATCTGTCAGAAAAATATACAACGCCCTATTCTACTGTGTTTTGGAGTATATACACAAACACCATATGCTCTCTCATGTAAAATACAGAAATTCTATATTTAAATGAATCGAAAAAAATCCAAATAGTATCTAGGCGCCACAATGTTAAAAGCAAAATTGCTCTGAATGTGGTCTGTCAGAAAAAATATACAATGCCCTTTTCTACTCTGTTTTGTAGTATATACACCAACTCAATATTCTCTCTTATGTAAAGTACCGAAATTCTAATTATACGTGATTCTAAAAAAGTCTAAATAATATCTGGGCGCCCCAAAGTTAAAAGAAAGTCGCTCTCAATATAGTCTGTTAGAAAAAATATACAATGCCTTATTCTACTCTGTTTTGGAGTATATACACCAATTCAGTATGCTCTCATGTAAAATACAGAAATTCTAATTTTACCCGAATCGAAAAAATCTAAATATTATCAAGGCACCCCAATGTTAAATACAAAATTTCTCTGAATATAATCTATCTCAAAAAATATACAATGCCCTATTCTACGCTGTTGTGGAGTATATACCCCAACTCCATAATCTCACTCATGTAAAATACAGAAATTCCATATTTAAGCATATCGAAAAAAATCTAAATAATATCTAGGCACCCAAATGTAAAAAGCAAAATTGCTCTAAAAACAATCTGTCAGAAAAAATATACAATTTTTTTTCTACTCTGTTTTGCAGTATATACACCAACTCAATATGCTCTCTCATGGAAAATATCGAAATTCTAATTTTACGCGAATCGAAAAAAATCTAAATAATATCTAGGCACCCAAAAGTTAAAAGAAAATGGCTCTGAATATAGTTTGTTAGAAAAAATATACAATGCCTTATTCTACTCTGTTTTGAAATATATACACCAACTCAGTATGCTCTCTCATGTAAAATACAGAAATTCTAATTTTACGTGAATCGAACAATCTAAATATTATCTAGGCACCCCAATGTTTGAAACAAAATTACTTTGAATATAATCTGTCAGAAAAAATATACAATGCCTTTTTTACTCTGTTTTGTAGTACATACACCAACTCAGTATGCTCTCTCATATAAAGTACCGAAATTCTAATTTCACGTGAATCAAAAAAAATCTAAGTATTATCTAGGCACCCCAATGTTAAAAGCAAAATTACTCTGAATATAATCTATAAGAAAAAATATACGATGCTCTATTCTACTCTGTTTTGGAGTATACACACCAACTCCATATGCTCTCTAATGTAAAATACAGAAATTCTATATTTAAGCATATCGAAAAAAATCTAAATAATATCTAGGGACCCGAATGTTGAAAGCAAAATTGCTCTGAAGATAGTCTGTCAGAAAATATATACAATTCTTTTTTCTACTCTGTTTTGTAGTTTATACACCAACTCAATATGCTCTCTCATGGAAAATAGAGAAATTCTAATTTTACGTGAATCGAAACAAATCTAAATAATATCTAGGTGCCCCAACATTAAAAGAAAATGTTTCTGAATATAGTCTGTTAGAAGAAACATACAATGCATTATTCTACCTTGTTTTGCAGTATATAAACCAACTCAGTATGCTCTCTCATGTAAAATACAGAAATTCTAATTTTACGTGAATCGAAAATAATCTAAACAATATCTGAGTGCCCCAAAGTTAACATAAGATCGCTCTGAATATGACCTGTTAGAAAAAATATACAATGCTTTATTCTACTCTGTTTTGGAGTATATACACTAACTCAGTATACTTTCTCATTTGAAATACCGAAATTCTAAATTTACGTGAATTGAAAAAAATGTAAATATTATCTAGGCACTGGAATATTAGAAGCAAAATTGCTCTGAATATAATATGTCATAAAAAATATACAATGCCCTATTCTACTCTGTTTTGGTGTATATACAACAACTCAGTTTTCTCTCTCATGTAAAATACCTAAATTCTAATTTTACGTCAATCTAAAAAAATCTAAATATTATCTAGGCACCCCAATGTAAATATGAAAATTGCTCTAAATATAATCTGTCAGAAAAAGTATACAATGCCCTTTTCTACTCTGTTTTGGAGTATATACACCAACTCAATATGCTCTCTCCTGTAAAATACTGAAATTCTAATTTTACGTGAATCGAAAAAAATCTAAATAATATCTAGGCGCCCCAAAGTTAATAGAAAATGGGTCTGAATATAGCCTGTTAGAAAAAAACATACAATGCCTTATTGTACTCTGTTTTGGAGTATATACACCAACTAAATATGCTCTCTCATGTAAAATATATAAATTCTAACTTTACGTGAATCAAAAAAATATAAATATGATCTAGGCAACCCAATGTTAAAAACAAAATTACTCTGAATATAGTCTATTAGAAAAAATATACAATGCCTTATTCTACTCTGTTTTAACGTATATCCACCAACTCAGTATGCTCTTTCATGTAAAATACAGAAATTCTAATTTTACCCGAATCGAAAATATCTAAATATTATCTAGGCACCCTAATGTTAAATACAAAACTTTTCTGAATATAATCTGTCTGAAAAAATATACAATGCCCTATTCTACTCTGTTTTTTAGTATATACCCCAACTCCGTTATCTCTCTCATGTAAAATACAGAAATTTTATATTTAAGCATATCGAACAAAATCCAAATAATATCTAGGTACCCGAATGTTAAAAGCAAAATTGCTCTGAAACAATTTCTCATAAAAAATATACAATTCATTTTTCTACTCTGTTTTGTAGTATATACAGCAACTCAATATTTTCTCTCATGAAAAATACAGCAATTCTAATTTTACCCAAATTGCATAACTCTAAATATTATCTAGGCACCCGAATGTTAAAAACAAAAAAGCTCTGAATATAATCTGTAAATAAAAATATACAACACTCTATTCTACTCTCTTTTGGAGTATATATACCAACTCAGTATGCTCTCTCATGTAAAATACCGAAATTCTAATTTTACGTGAATCGAAAAAAACCTAAACATTATCTAGGAACCCCAATGATAAAAACAAAATTGCTCTGAATATAATCTGTCAGAAAAAATATACAATGCCCTATTCTACTCTGTTTTGTAGTATATACACCAACTCAATATGCTCTCTCATTTAAAATACCGAAATTCTAATTCTACGCATATTGAAATAAATCTAAATAATATGTAGGCGACCCGAAGTTCAAAGAAAATGGCTCTGAATATAGTCTTTAATAAAAAATATACAATGCCTTATTCTACTCTGTTTTTCGTTATATACACCAACTCAGTATGGTCTCTCATGTAAAATACAGATATTCTATATTTAAGCGAATCGAAAGAAATCTAAATAATATCTAGGTGCTTTAAAGTTAAAAGAAAATGGCTCTGAATATAGTCTGTTAGAAAAAATATACAATGACTTATTCTACTCTGTTTTAGAGTATAGACAAAACCTCAGTATGCTCTCTCACCTATAATACCGAAATTCTAATTTTATGCGAATCGAAAGAAATATAAATAATATCTAGGTGCCCCAAAGTTAAAAGAAAATAGCTCTGAATGTAGTCGGTTAGAAAAAATATACAATGCCTTATTCTACTCTGTTTTGGAGTATATACACCAACTCAGTATGCTCTCTCATGTAAAATACCGAAATTCAAATTTTACCGAAATCAAAAAACTCTAAATATTATCTGAGCACCCCAATGTTAAAAACAGAATTGCTCTGAATATAATCTGTCAGAAAAAATATACAATGCCCTATTCTACTCTGTTTTGGAGTATAGACACCAACTCCATATGCTCTGTCATGTAAAATACAAAAATTCTATATTTAAGCGAATTGAAAAAAATCTAAATATAATCTAGGCACCCCAATGTTAAAAGCAAAATTTCTGTGAATATAATCTGTCAGAGAAAAAATACAATGCCCTTTTCTACTCTGTTTTGTAGTATATATACCAACTCAATATGCTTTCTCATGTAAAATAACGAAATTCTAAATTTACCCGAATGGAAAAAAATCTAAATAATATTTAGGCGCCCCAAAGTTAAAAGAAAATGGCTCTGAATATAGTCTGTTACAAAAAGTATACAATGCCTTATTCTAATGTGTTTTGGAGTATATACACCAACTCAGTGTGCTCTCTCATGTAAAATACTGAAATGCTAATTTTACGTGAATGGAAAAAAATCTAAATATTATCTAGGCACCCCAATGTTAAAAACAAAATTGCCCTGAATATAATCTGTCAGAAAAAATATACAATGCCCTATTCTACTCTGTTTTGGAGTATATACACCAACTCCATATGCTCTCTCATGTAAAATACCGATATTCTAAATTTAAGTGAATCGAAGAAAATCTAAATATTATCTACGCACCCCATTGTTAACAGCAAAATTTCTCTGAATATATTCTGAAAGAAAAAATATACAATGCCCTTTTCTACTTTGTTTTGGAGTATATACACCAACTCAGTACTCTCTCCAATGTAAAATACAGAAATTCTAATTTAACCCGAATCGAAAAAATCTAAATATTATCTAGGCAACCCAATATTAAAAAAAAAATTGCTACGAATATAATCTGTCAGAAAAAATATACAATGTTCTATTCTACTTCGTTTTGGAGAATATACACAAATTCCATATGCTCTCTTATGTAAAATACAGATATTCTACATTTAAGTGAATCGAAGAAAATCTAAATATTATCTAGGCACCCCAATGTTAACAGCAAAATTGCTCTGAATATAATCTGTCAAAAAAATATACAATGCCCTTTTCTACTCTGTTTTTTTGTATATACACCAACTCAATATGCTCTCTCATGTAAAATACAGAAATTCTAATTTTACCTGAATCGAAAAAATCTAAATATTATCTAGGCACTCCAATGATAAAAACAAAATTGCTCTGAATATAATCTGTAAGAAAAAATTTACAATGCCCTATTCTACTCTGTTTTGGAGTATAAACCAACTCAGTATTCTCTCTCATGTAAAATACCGAAATTCTTAATTTACATGAATCGAAAAAAATCTAAATATTATCTAGGCACCCCAATGTTAACAGCAAAATTGCTCTGAATATAATCTGTCAGAAAAAATATACAATTCCCTTTTCTACTCTGTTTTGGAGTATATACACCAACACCCTACACTCTGTCAATTAAAATACAGAAATTCTATATTTAAGCGAATCGAAAAAAATCTAAATATTACCTTGGCAACACAATGTTAAAAACGTAATTATCTGAATATAATCTGTCAGAGAAAATACACAATGCCCTGTTCTACTCTGTTTTGGAGTATATACACGAACTCCATATGCTCTCTCACGTAAAATACAGAAGTTCTGTATTTAAGCGAATCGAAAAAAATCTAAATATTTTCTAGGCACCCCAATTTTAAAAGAAAAATTTCTCTGAATGTAATCTGTTAGAAAAAATATACAAAGCCCTTTTCTACTCTGTTTTTTAGTATATACACCAATTAAATATACTCTCTCATGTAAAATACAGAAATTCTAATTTTACCCGAATCGAAAAAAATCTAAATAATATCTAGGTGCCCCAAGGTTAAAAGAAAATGGCTCTGCATATAGTGTGTTAGAAAAAATAAACAATGCCTGATTCTAATGTGTTTTGGAGTATATACAAAAACTCAGTAGAGTCTCTCATGTAAATACTGAAATTCTAAAGTTATGTGAATCGAAAAAAATCTAAATATTATCTAGGCACGCGAATGTTAAAAGTAAAATTGTTTGGAATATAATCTGTCAGAAAAAATATACAATGCCCTTTTCTACTTTGTTTTAAAGTATATACACCAACTCAATATGCTCTGTCATGTAAAATACTTAAATTCTAATTTTACGTGAATCGAGAAAAATCTAAATAACATCTAGGCGCCCCAAAGTTAAAAGAAAATGTCTCTGAATAAACTCTGTTAGAAAAAATATAAAATACCTTATTCCACTCTGTTTTGGAGTACATACACCAACTCAGTATGCTCTCTCATGTAAAATACCGAAATACTAATTTTACGCAATACGAAAAAAATCTAAATAATATCTAGGCGCCCAAAAGTCAAAAGAAAATGGCTCTGAATATAGTCTGTTAGAGAAAATATACAATGCCTTATTCTACTTTGTTTTGGAGTATACACACCAACTCCATATGCTCTCTCATGTAAAATAACGAAATTTTAACTTTACCAGAATCGAAAAACTCTAAATATTATCTAGACACCCCAATGTTAAGAACAAAATTGCTCTGAATATAATCTGTCAGAAAAAAAAAATACAATGCCCTCTTCTTTTCTGTTTTGGAGTATATACACCAACTCAGTATGCTCTCTCATCTAAAATACAAAAATTCTAATTTTACGTGAATCAAAGAAAATCTAAATATTTTCGAGGCACCCGAATGTGAATAGCAAAATTGCTCTGAATATAATCTGTCATAAAAATATACAATGCCCTTTTTTCCTCTGTTTTGTATTATATACACCAACTCAATATGCTCTCTCTTGTAAAATACAGAAATCCTAATTTTACGTGAATCGAAAGAAATCTAAATAATATCTAGGCGCCCCAAAGTTAAAAGAAAATGGCTCGGAATATAGTCTGTTAGAAAAAAAATACAATGCCTTATTCTACTCTGTTTTGGAGTATATACACCAACTCAGTATGCTCTCGAATGTTAAATACCAAAGTAATAAATTTACGTGAATAAAAAATAATCTAGAAATTATCTAGGCACCGAAATGTTAAAATCAATATAGCTCTGAATATAGTCTGTTAGAAAAAATATACAATGCCCTTTTGTACTCTGTTTTGTAGTATATACACGAACCCAATATGCTCTGTCATGTAAAATACAGAAATTCTAATTTTACTTGAATCGAAAAAATCTAAATATTATCTAGGCACCCCAATGTTAAAAACCAAATTGCTCTGAATATAATCTGTCAGAGAAAATATAAAATACCCTATTCTACTCTATTTTGGAGTATATACACCAACTCCATTTGCTCTCTCATGTAAAACACAGATATTTATATTTAAGCGAATCGAAAAAATTCTAAATATTATCTAGGAACTCCAATGTTAAAAGCCAACTTGCTCTGAATATAATCTGTCATAAAAATTATACAATGCCCTTTTCTACTCTGTTTTGTAGTATATAAACCAACACAATATGTTCTCTCATGTAAAATATCCAAATTCTAATTTTACGCGAATCGAAAAAATCTAAATAATATCTAGGCGCCACAAAGATAAAAAAAAAATTTCTCTGAATACAGTTTGCTAGAGAAAATATAAAATGCCTTATTCTACACTGTTTTGGAGTATATACAACAACACCATATGCTCTCTCATGTAAAATACAGAAATTCTATATTTAAGCGAATCGAAAAAAATCTAAATATTATCTTGGCACCCCAATGTTAAAAAAATAATTGCTCTGAACATAATCTGTCAGAAATAAATATACAATGAACTTTTCTACTCTGTTTTGGTGTATATACACCAACTCAGTATGCTCTCTCATGTAAAACACCGAAATTCTAATTTTACGTGAATCGAAAAAAATCTAAATATTATCTAGGCACCAGAATGTTGAAAACAAAATTTCTCTGAATATAATCTGTCAGAAAAAATATACAATGCCCTATTCTACTCTTTTTTGAAGTATATACACCAACTCCATATACTCTCTAATGTAAAATACAAAAATTCTATATTTAAGTCAATCGAAAAAAAATAAATATTATCTAGGCACCCCAATGTTAAAATCAAAATTGCTGTGAATATAATCTGTCAGAAAAAATATACAATGTTCTTTTCTACTCTGTTTTGCAGTATATACACCAACTCAATATGCTCTCTCATGTATAATACCGAAATTATAATTTTACGTGAATCGAAAAAATCCTAAAAAATATCTAGGTGCCCCAAAGTTAAATGAAAATGGCTCTGAAAATAGTCTGCTACAAAAAATATAGAATGCCTTATTCTACTCAGTTTTGCAGTATATACACCAACTCAGTATGCTCTCTCATGTAAAATACCAAAATTCTAATTTTACGTGAATCGAAAAAAATCTAAACATTATCTAAGCACCCCAACGTTTAAATCAAAATTGCTCTGAATATAATCTGTCAGAAAAAATATACAATGCCCTATTCTACTCTGTTTTGAAGTATATACACCAACTCCATATGCTCTCTAATGTAAAATACAAAAATTCTATATTTAAGTCAATAGAAAATAATACAAATATTATCTAGGCACCCCAATGTTAAAAGCAAATTGCTGTGAATATAATCTGTGAGAAAAAATATACAATGCCCTTTTCTACTCTGTTTTGTCGTATATACACCAACTCAATATGCTCTCTCATGTAAAATACCAAAATTCTAATATTACGCGAATCGAAAGAAACCTAAAAAAATCTAGGCGCCCCCAAGTTAAATGAAAATGGCTCTGAAAATAGTCTGCTAAAAAAAATATACAATGCCTTATTCTACTCAGTTTTGTAGTATATACACCAACTCAGTATGCTCTCTCATGTAAAATACCGAAATTCTAATTTTACGTGAATCTAAAAAAATCTAAACATTATCTAAGCACCCCAATGTTTAAAGCAAAATGGCTCTCAATATAATCTGTCAGAAACAATATACAATGCCCTTTTCTACCTTGTTTTGGAATATATACACCAACTCAATAAGCTCTCTCATGTAAAATACCAAAATTTTAATTTTACGTGAATCGAAAGAAATCTAAATAATATCTAGTCACCTTAAAGATAAAAGAAAATGGCTCTGAATATATTCTTTTAGAAAAAATATACAATGTCTTATACTACTCTGTTTTGGAGTATATACACCAACTCAATATGCTCTCTCATAGAAAATGCAGAAATTCTAATTTTACACAAATCGAAAATATCTAAATGATATCTAGGCGCCCCAAAGTTAAAAAAAATTCGCTCTGAATATAATCTGTCAGAAAAAAATATCCAATGATTTATTCTACTCTGTTTTGGAGTATATACACCAACTCCATATGCTCTCTTATGTAAAATACAAAAGTTCTATATTTAAATGAATCAAAAAATATATAAATATTTTCTAGGCACCCCAATGTTAAAAGCAAAATTGCTCTTAATATAATCAGTCAGAAAAAATATACAATGCTCTTTTCTACTCTGTTTTGGGGTATATACACCAACTCAGTTTGCTCTCTCATGTAAATTACAGAAATTCTAATTTTACCCGAATCGAAAAAATCTAAATAATATCTAGGCACCTGAGCGCTACAAGCAAAATTGCTCTGAATATAATCTGTCAGAAAAAATATACAATGCCCTATTCTACTCTGTTTTGGATTATATACAGCAACTCAGTATGCTCTATCATGTATAATACCGAAATTCTAATTTTACGTGAATCGAAAAAAATCTAAATATAATCTAGGAACCCCAATGTTAAAAGCAAAATTGCTCTGAATATAATCTCTCATAAAAAATATACAATGCTATTTTCTACTTTGTTTTGGTGTATATACACCAGATCAATATGCTCTCTCATGTAAAATACCAAAATTCTAATAATACGTGAATCGGTAAAAAATCTTAATAATATCTAGATGCCCCAAAGTTAAGAGAAAATGGCTCTGAATGTAGTCTGTTAAAAAAAAATACAATGCCTTATTCTACTCTGTTTTGGAGTATACACACCAACTCAGTATGCTCTCTCATGTAAAATAACAAAATTCTAATTTGACCCGAACCGAAAAAAATCTAAATATTATCTAGGCACCCCAATGTTAAAAACAAAATTGCTCTAAATATAAACTGTCAGAAAAAATATACAATGCCCTATTCTCCTCTGTTGTGGAGTATATACACCAACTCAGTATGTTCTCTCATATAAAATATAAAAATTATATATTTAAGCGAATCAAAGAAAATTTAAATATTATCTAGGCACCCCAATGTTAAAATAAAAATTTCGCTGAATATAATCTGTCAGAAAAAATATACAATGCCATTTTCTACTCTGTTTGGAGTATATATCCCAACTCATTATGCTCTCTCATGTAAAATATCGAAATTCTAATTTTACGCGAATCGAAAAAAATTAAAATAATATACAGGAGCCTAAAAGTTAACAGAAAATGGCTCTGAATATAGTCTGTTAGAAATAATATACAATGCTCTATTCTACTCTGCTTCGGAATATATACACCAACTAAGTATGCTCTCTCATATAAAATACCAAAATTCTAATTTTACCTGAATCGAAAAAATCTAAATATTATCTAGGCACCCCAATGTTAAAAAAAATTTCTCTGAATATAATCTGTCAGAAAAAATATACAATGCCCTATTCTACTCTCTTTTGGAGTAAATACACTAATTCCATATGCTCTCTCATGTAAAATACAGAAATTCTAAATTTAAGCGAATCGAAAAAAATCTAAATATTATCTAGCCACCCCAATGTTAAAAACAAAATTGCTCTGAATATAATCTGTCAGAAAAAATATACAATGCCATTTTCTAATCTGTTTTGGAGTATATACACAAACTCAGTATGTTATCTCATGTAAAATACCGAAATTCTAATTTTATGCCAATCGAAAAAATTCTAAATAATATCAGGCAACACAAACTTAAAAGAAAATGGCTCTGAATATATTCTGTTCGAAAAAATATACAATTCCTTATTCTTCTCTGTTTTGGAGTATATACACCAACTCAGTATGCTCTCTCATGTAAAATACCGAAATTCTAATTTTATGTGAATCAAAAATATCTAAATATTATCTAGGCAACCGAAGGTTAACAGCAAAATTTCTTTAAATATAATCTGTCAGAAAAAATATACAGTTCCCTTTTCTACTCTGTTTCAAAGTATATACACAAACTCAATATGCTCTTTCTTGTAAAATACCGAAATTCAAATTTTACGTGAATCGAAAAAATTCTAAATAATATCTATGCACCCAAAGTTAAAAGAAAATGGCTCTGAATATAGTCTGTTAGATAAAATATACTATGCCTTATTCTACTATGTTTTGGAGTATATACACGAACTCAGTAGGCTCTCTCTTGTAAAATACAGAAATTCTATATTTAAGTGAATCGAAAAAAATCTAAATAATATCTAGGCACCCCAAAGTTAAAAGAAAATGCCTCTGAATATAGTTTGTTAGAAAATATATACAATGCCTTATTCTACTCTGGTTTGGAGTATATGCACCAATTCAGTATGCTCTCTCATATAAAATAATGAATTTCTAATTTTACGTGAATTGAAAAATATCTAAATATTATCTAGAAAACCCAATGTTAAATGAAAAATTGCTCTGAATATAATCTGTCAGAAAAAATATACAATGCTTATTTCCACAATGTTTTGTAGTATATAAACTAACTCCATATGCTCTCTCATGTAAAATAGAGAAATTCTATATTTAAGCGAATCGAAAAAAATGTAAATATTATCTAGGCAACCCAATGTTAAAAGCAAAATTGCTGTGAATATAATCTGTCAGAAAAAATATACAATACCATTTTATACTTTGTTTTTCAGTATATACACCAACTCAATATGCTCTCTCATGTAAAATATTAAAATACTAATTTTACAAAAATCGAAAAAAATCTAAATAATATTTAGGCAAACCAAAGTTAAAAGAAAATGGCTCTGAAAATACTCTGTTACAAAAAATATACATGGCCTGATTATACCCTGTTATGGAGTATATAAAAAAACTCAGTATGCTCTCTCATGTAAAATACCGAAATTCTAATTTTACGTGAATCGAAGAAAATCTAAATATTATCTAGGCACCCGAATGTTAAAAGTAAAATTGCTCTGAATATAATTTGACAGAAAAAATATACAATGCCCTTTTCTACTCTGTGTTGGAGTATATACACCAACTCAATATGATCTCTCATGTAAAATACTGAAATTCTAATTTTATGCGAATTGAAAGAATTCTAAATAATATCTAGGCACCCAAAGTTAAAAGAAAATGGCTCTGAATATAGTCTCATAGAAAAAATATACAATGCCTTATTCTACTCTGTTTTGGAGTGTATACACCAACTCAATATGCTCTCTGATGTAAAATACACAAATTCTAATTTTACGTGAACTGAAAATAATCTAAATATTATCGACGCACCCCAATATTAAAAGCAAAATTGTTCTGTATATAATCTGTCAGAAAAAATATACAGTGCCCTATTCCACTCTGTTTTGTAGTATATACACCAACTCCATATGCTCTCTCATGAAAAACACAGTAATTTTATATTTAAGCGAATCGATAAAAATCTAAATATTACCTAAGCACCCCAATGTTAAAAACAAAATTTCTCTGACTATAATCTGTCAGAAACTATATACAATGCCCTTTTCCACTTTGTTTTGGAGTATATACACCAAATCAATATGCACTCTCATGTAAAATACCGATATTATAATTTTACGGGAATCGAAAAAAATCTAAATAATATCTAGGCGCACCAAAGTTAATAGAAAATGGCTCTGAATATAGTCTGTTATAAAAAATACACAATGCCTTATTCTACTCAGTTTTGGAGTATATACACCAACTCAGTATGCTCTCTCCTGTAAAATACCGAAATTCTAAATTTACGGAAATCGAAGAAATTTAAATATTATCTAGGCACCCCAATGTGAAAAACAAAATTGCTCTGAATATAATCTGTCTGAGAAAATATAAAATGCCCTATTGTACTCTGCTTTGGAGTATATATACCAACTCAATATACTCTCTCATGTAAAATTCAGAAATTCTATATTTAAGCGAATCGAAAAATATCTAAATATTATCTAGGCACCTGAATATTAAAAGCAAAATTGCTCGGAATATAATCTGTCATAAAAAATATATAATGCCCTATTTTAATCTGTTTTGTAGTATATACAGGAACTCCATAGGCTCTCTCATGTAAAATACCGAAATTCTAGTTGTAAGCGAATCGAAAAAAATCTAAATGATATCTAGGAGCCCCAATGTTAAAATAAAATGGCTCTGAATATAATCTGTCAGAAAAAATATACAATTCCTTACTCTACTCTGTTTTGGAATATATACACCAACTCAGTATGCTCTCTCATGTAAAATACCAAAATTATAATTTTACGTGAATCGAAAAAACTCTAAATATTATCTAGGGAAACGAATGAATGTTAAAAGCAAAATTGCTCTGAATATAATCTGTTAGAAAAAATATAAAATGCCCTTTTCTACTTTGTTTTGGTATATATACACCAACTCAATATGCTCTCTCATGTAAAATACAGTAATTCTATATTTAAGCGAATCAAAAATATCTAAATATTATCTATGCACACCAATGTTAAAAACAAAATTGCTCTGAATACAATCTGTCATAAAATATATACAATGCCCTATTCTACTCTGTTTTCGAGTATATACACAAACTCAATATGCTCTCTCATGTGAAATACAGAAATTCTAATTTTACGTGAATCGAAAAAAATCTAAATAATATCTAGGCACCCCAAACTTAAAAGAAAATGTCTCTGAATATAGGCTGTTAGAGAAAATATACAATGCCTTATTCTACTCTGTTTTGGAGTATATACACCAACTCAGTATGCTCTCTCAGGTAAAATACAGATATTATATTATAACGAATCAAAAAATAATCTAATTATCTAGGCACCCCAATGTTAAAAGCAAAATTGCTCTGAATATAATCTGTCAGAAAAAATATACAATGCCCTTTTCTACTCTTTTTAGGAGTATATACAACAACTCAATATGCAATCTCATGTAAAATACCGAAGTTATCATTTTTCATGAATCGAAAAAAATCTAAATAATATCTAGGCACCCCAAAGTTAAAAGAAAATGGCTCTAAATATAGTCTGTTAGTAGAAATATACAAAGCCCTATTTTACTTTGTTTTGGAGTATATACATTAACTCAGTGTTCTCTCTCATGTAAAATACCGAAATTCTAATTTTAGGCAAATGGAAAAAAATCTAAATAGTATCTAGGCGCCACAAATTTAGAAGAGAATGGCTCTCAATATAGTGTGTTAGAAAAAATATAAAATTCCTTATTCTACTCTGTTTTGGAATATATACACCAACTCCATATTCTCTCTCATGTATAATACAGAAATTCTATATTTAAGCGAATCAAAAAAAAAATCTAAATATTATCGTGGCACCCAAATGTTAAAACCAAAATTTCTCAGAATATAATCTGTCAGAAAAAATATACAATGCCCTATTCTACTGTGTTTTGGAGTATATAGACCAACTCAATATGCTCTCTCATGTAAAATACCGAAATTCTATATTTAAGCGAATCAAAAAAAATTTAAATATTATCTAGGCACCCCAATGTTAAAAGCAAAATTGCTCTGAATATAATCTGTCAGAAAAAATATACAATGCCCTATTCTACTCTGTTTTTGAGTATATACACCAACTCAATATGCTGTCTCACGTAAAATACAGAAATTCTATATTTAAGTGAATCTAAAATAATCTAAACATTATTTAGACACCTTAATGTTAAAAGAAAAATTGCTCTGAATATAATCTCTCAAAGAAAATATACAATGCCTTATTCTTCTCTGTTTTGGGGTATATACACCAACTCAGGATGCTCTCTCATGTAATATACAGAAATTCTAATTTTACCTGAATCGAAAAAAATCTAAATAATATCTAGTCACACCAAAGTTTAAAGAAAATGGCTCTTAATATAGTCTGTTAAAAAAAATTTACAATGCCCTTTTCTACTCTGTTTTGGAGTATATACACCAACACAATATGGTCTCTCATGTAAAATACCGAAATTCTAATTTTACGCAAATCGAAAAAAATCTAAATAATATCTAGTCACCCCAAAGTTAAAAAAAAATGGCTCTTAATATAGTCTGTTAGATAAAATATATAATGCCTTATTCTACTCTGTATTGGGGTATATACACCAACTCAGTATGCTCTCTCATGTAAAATACAGAAATTCAATATTTTAGCGAATTGAAAAAAATGTAAATAATATCTAGGCGCCACAAAGTTAAAAAAAATGGCTCTGAATATAGTATGTTAGACAAAATATACAATGCCTTATTCTACTCTGTTTTGGAGAATATACACAAACTCAGTATGCTCTCTCATATAAAATACCGAAATTCAAATTTTACCCGAATCAAAAAAATCTAAATATTATCTCGGCACCCCAATATTAAAAGCAAAGTCGCTGTAAATATAATCTGTCAGAAAAAATATACAATTTCTTTCTCTACTATATTCCGGAGTATATACACCAACTCAATATGTTCTCTCATGTAAAATACCGAAATTATAATATTACGCGAATCTAAAAAAAGTATATAAAACGTAGGCGCCCCAAAGTTAAGAGAAAATGGCTCTGAATATAGTCTATTATAAAAAATATACAAAGCCTTATTCTAGTCTGTTTTGGAGTATATACAACAACTCAGTATGCACTCTCACATAAAATACGAAAATTCTAATATTTCGTGAATCGAAAAAAAATCAAAATATTATCTAGGCACCCCAATGTTTAAGGCAAAATTGTTCTGAATATAATCAGTCAGAAAAATATACAATGCCCTTTTCTACTCTGTTTTGAAGTATATACACCAACTCAATATGCTCTCTCATGTAAAATAGAGAAATTCTATATTTAAGTGAATTGAAAAAAATCTAAATATTATCTATGCACCCCAATGTTAAAAACAAAACTTCTCTGAATAAAACCTGTCAGAAAAAATATACAATGCCCTATTCTACTCTGTTTTGGAGTAAATACACCAACTCAGTATGCTCTCACATATAAAATACCGAAATTCTAATTTTACGTGAATCGAAAAAATCTAAATATTATTTAGGCACCCCAATGTTAAAAGCAAAATTGCTCTGAATATAATATGGCAGAAAATATATACAATGCCTTTTTCTACTCTGTTTTTTAGTTTATAAACCAACTCAATATTCTCTCTCATGTAAAATACCGAAATTCCATTATTACGCAAATCGAAAAAAATCTAAATAATATCTAGGCGCCCCAAAGTTAAAAGAAAATGGCTCTGAATATAGTCTGTTAGAAAATATATACAGTACCTATTTCTACTCTGTTTTGTAGTATACACACCAACTCAGTGTGCTCTCTCATGTAAAATACCAAAATTCTAAATTTAGGCAAATCGAAAAAAATCTAAATATTATCTAGGCACCCCAATGTTAATAACAAAATTTCTCTTAATATAATCTGGCAGAAAAAATATAGAATACCCTATTCTACTCTTTTTTGGAGTATATACACCAACTCATTATGCTCTCTAATGTAAAATACAGAAATTGTAATTTTACCCATCTCGAAAATATGTAAGTATTATCTAGGCACCCGAATGGTAAAAGCAAAATTGCTCTGAATATAATCTGTCAGAGAAAATATACAATGCCCTATTCTATTCTGTTTTGGAGTATATGCACCAACTCAGTATGCTCTCTCTTGTAAAATACCGAAATTTCAATTTTACGTGAATCAAAAAAACCCTAAATATTATCTCGGCACCCCAATATTAAAAGCAAAGTCGCTCTAAATATAATCTGTCAGAAAAAATATACAATTTCCTTCTCTACTATATTCCGGAGTATATACACCAACTCAATATGTTCTCTCATGTAAAATACCGAAATTATAATATTACGCGAATCTAAAAAAAGTATATAAAACGTAGGCGCCCCAAAGTTAAGAGAAAATGGCTCTGAATATAGTCTATTATAAAAAATATACAAAGCCTTATTCTAGTCTGTTTTGGAGTATATACAACAACTCAGTATGCTCTCTCATGTAAAATACGAAAATTCTAATATTTCGTGAATCGAAAAAAAATCAAAATATTATCTAGGCACCCCAATGTTTAAGGCAAAATTGTTCTGAATATAATCAGTCAGTAAAAATATACAATGCCCTTTTCTACTCTGTTTTGAAGTATATACACCAACTCAATATGCTCTCTCATGTAAAATAGAGAAATTCTATATTTAAGTGAATCGAAAAAAATCTAAATATTATCTATGCACCCCAATGTTAAAAACAAAACTTCTCTGAATAAAACCTGTCAGAAAAAATATACAATGCCCTATTCTACTCTGTTTTGGAGTATATACACCAACTCAGTATGCTCTCACATATAAAATACCGAAATTCTAATTTTACGCGAATCGAAAAAATCTAAATATTATTTAGGCACCCCAATGTTAAAAGCAAAATTGCTCTGAATATAACAGAAAATATATACAATGCCTTTTCTACTCTGTTTTTTAGTTTATAAACCAACTCAATATTCTCTCTCATGTAAAATACCGAAATTCCATTATTATGCAAATCGAAAAAAATCTAAATAATATCTAGGCGCCCCAAAGTTAAAAGAAAATGGCTCTGAATATAGTCTGTTAGAAAATATATACAATGCCTTATTCTACTGTGTTTTGGAGTATATACACCAACTCAGTATGCTCTATCATGTAAAATACAGAAATTCTATTATACCCGAATCGAAAAAATATAAATATAATCTAGGCATCCCAATGTTAAAAACAAAATAGCTCTGAATACAATCTGTCAGAAAAAATATACAATGCCCTATTCTTCTTTGTTTTGGAGTATATACACCAACTCCATATGCTCTCTCATGTAAAATAGAGAAATTCTATATTAAAGCGAATCGAAAAAATTCTAAATATTATCTAGGCACCCCAATGTTAAAAACAAAACTGCTCTCAATATAATCTGTCAGAAAAAATATACAATGCCCAATTCTACTCTGTTTTGGAGTATATACACCAACTCAATATGCTCTCTCATGTAAAATACGAGAATAGTATATTTCAGCGAATCGATAAAATTTCTTTATATTATCTAGGCACGCCAATTTTAAAAGCAAAATTGCTCTGAATATAATCTGTCAGAAAAAATCTACAATGCTGTTTTCTACTCTGTTTTGAAGTATATACACACACTCAATATGCTCTCTCATGTAAAATACTGAAATTCCAATATTATGCGAATCGAAAAAAATCTAAATAATATCTAGGCACCCCAAAGTAAAAAGAAACTGGCGCTAAATATAGTCTGTTACAAAAAATATACAATGTCTTACTCTACTCTGTTTTGGGGTATATACACCAACTCAGTGTGCTCTATCATGTAAAATACAGAAATTCTAATTTTACCGGAATCGAAAAAATCGAAATATAATCTAGGCACCCCAATGTTAAAAACAAAATTGCTCTGAATATAATCTGTCAGAAAAAATATACAATGCCCCAATCTACTCTGTTTCAAAGTATATACACCAACTCCATATGCTCTCTCATGTAAAATAATAAAATTCGATATTTAAGTGAATCAAATAGAATCTAAATATTATCTAGGCACCCCAATGTTAAAAGCAAAATTTCCCTGAATATAATCTGTCAGAAAAAATATACAACGCCCATTTCTACTCTGTTTTGGAGTATATACAGCAACTCCATATGTTGTCTCATGGAAAATACTGAAATTCTATATTTAAGCGAATCAAAAATAATCTAAATATTATCTAGGCACCCCTATGTTAAAAACAAAACTGCACTTAATATAATCTGTCACAAAAAATATGCAATGCCCTATTCTTCTTTGTTTCGGAATATATACAACAACTCAATATGCTCTCTCATGTAAAATACAGAAATTCTATATTTAAGCGAAACGAAAAAAAGTTAATATTATCTAGCCACCCCAATAATAAAAATAAAATGGTTCTGAATATAGTCTGTTAGAAAAAAATATAAAATGCCTTATTCTACAGTGTTTTAAAGTATATACACCAACTCAGTATGCTCTCTCTTGTAAAATACAGAAATTCAAATTTTAATCGAATCGGAAAAATCGAAATATTATCTAGGCACCCCAGTGTTAAAAAAAATTGCTAAGAATATAATCTGTCAGAAAAAATATACAATGCCTTATTCTACTCTGTTTTGAAGTATATACACGAATTCCATATGCTCTCTCATGAAAAATAGAGAAATTCTATATTTAAGTGAATCGAAATAAATTTAAATATTATCTATGCACCCCAATGTTAAAAACAAAACTGCTCTGAATATAATCTGTCAGAAATAATATACAATGCCCTATTCTACTCTGTTTTGGAGTATATACACACACTCAATATGCTCTCACATGTAAAATACTGAAATTCTAATTTTACGTTAATCTAAAAAATCTAAGTATTATTTAGGCACCCCCATGTTAAAAGAATAATTGCTCTAAATATAATCTGGCAGAAAAAATCTACAATGCCCTTTTCTACTCTGATTTGTAGTATATACACCAACTCAATATGCTCTATCATGTAAAATACTGAAATTCCAATATTACGCAAATCGAAAAAAATCTAAATAATATCTATGATCCCCAAAGTTAAAAGAAAATTGCTCTGAATATAATCTGTCAGTAAAAATATACAATGCCCTAATCTACTCTGTTTTGAAGTATATAAACCAACTCAGTATGCTCTCTCATATAAAATACCGAAATTCTAAATTTACGTGAATCGAAAATATCTAAATATTATCTAGACAACCCAATGTTAAAAACACAATTGATCTGAATATAATGTGTCAGAGAAAATATACAATGCCCTATTCTCCTCTGTTTCAAAGAATACAAACCAACTCCTTAGGCTCTCTCATGTAAAATACAAAAATTCTATATTAAGCGAATCGAATATAATCTAAATATTATATAGGCACCCCAATGTTGAAAGCAAAATTGCTCTGAATATAATCTTTCAGAAAAAATATACAATGCTCTATTCTACTCTGTTTTGGAGTATATACACCAACTCAGTATGCTCTCTCATGTAAAATACAGAAATTCGAATTTTACCCGAATCGAAAAAAATCTAAATGTTATCTAGGCACCCCAATGTTATAAACAATATTGCTCTGAATATAATCTGTCAGAAAAAATATACAATGCCCTATTCTACTCTGTTTTGGATTATATACACCAACTCAATATGCTCGCTCATGTAAAATACCAAAATTCTAAATTTACGTGAATCAAAAAAAATCTAAATATTATCTAGGCACCTGAATGTTAAAAGCAAAATTGCTCTTAATATAATCTGTCAGAAAAAATATAAAATGCTTTATTCTACTCTGTTTTGCAGAATATACAGCAACTCGATATGCTCTCTCATGTAAAATACAGAAATTCAATATTTAAGCGAATCGAAAAGAATCTAAATATATTCTAGAAACCCCAATGTTAAAAACAAAATTTCTCTGAATATAATCTTCCAGAAAAAATATACAATGCTCTATTCTACTCTGTTTTGGAGTATATACACGAACTCCATATGCTCTCTCATGTAAAATACGGAAATTCTATATATATAAGCGAATCGAAATAAATCTAAATATTATCTAGGCACACCAATGTTAAAAGCAAAATTGCTGTGAATATAATCTGTCAGAAAAAATACACAATGCTCTTTTCTACTCTGTTTTGGAGTATATTCACCAACTCAGTATGCTCTCTCATGTAAAATATTGAAATTCTAATTTTACGTGAATCGAAAAAATCTAAATATTATCTAGGCACGCCAATGTTTAAAGCAAAATTGCTCTGAATATAATCTGAAAAAATATTCAATGCCCTATTCTACTCTGTTTTGGAGTATATTCACCAACTCAGTATGCTCTCTCATATAAAATACTGAAATTCTAATTTTATGTGAATCGAAAAACATCTAAATATTATCTAGGCACCCCAATGTTAAAAGAAAAATTGCTCTTAATATAATCTGTCAGAAAAAATATACAATGCCCTCTTATGCTCTGTTTTGGAGTATATACACCAACTCAATATGCTCTCTCATGTAAAATACCGAAATTCTAATTTTATGCGAATCGAAAAAAATCTAAATAATATCTAGGCGCCTCAGAGTTAAAAGAAAATGGCTCTGAATATAGTCTATTAAAAAAAATATACAATGCCTTATTCTACTCTTTTTTGGAGTATATACACCAACTCAGTATGCTCTCTCATGGAAACTAGCGAAATTCTAATTTTATCCGAATCGAAAAAATTGAAATATTATCTAGGCACCACAATGTTAAAAACAAAATTGCTCTGAATATAATCTGTCAGAAAAAATATACAATGCCCTATTCTACTCTGTTTTGGAGTATATACATCAACTCCATATGCTCTCTCATGTAAAATACAGAAATTCTATATTTATGGAAATCGAAAAAAATCTAAATATTATCTAGGCACCCCTATGTTAAAAACAGTATTGCTCTTATATTATCTGTCAGAAGAAATATACTATGCCCTATTCTACTCAGTTTTGGAGTATATACACCAACTCCATATGCTGTCTCATGTAAAATACAGAAATTCTGTATTTAAGCGAGTCGAAAAAAATCTAAATATTATCTAGGCACCACAATGTAAAAAGCAAAATTGCTCTGAATATAATCAGTCAGAAAAAATATTCAATGTCCTTTTCTACTCGGTTTTGGAGTATATACACCAACTCAATATGCTCTCTCAAGTAAAATACCGATATTCTAATTTTACGCAAATCAAAAAAAATCTAAATAATATCTAGGCGCCCGAAAGTTAAAAGAATTTGGCTCTGTTACATATTTTATAAAATTTTGCACTTATGAAAAATTTTGCATATATCTCACAGCTTACCATGCATACATTGTTTTACATATGTTGTTTTATAAGTGTTCTTTTATGAATACTACCCTATTTATAAATTCACTGAAGATAGCTTTTTTCATTTTATAGTATTTCAAATGTATCTATGTTCCTACAAATAATTGATAACTCATTTTCTAGTAAATCAGGTAATTTTTTTTTAAATGTTTTATTGTATTATAGGTTTTGGGGTAAATGAGCAGAGCATGCAAGACAGTTGCGTAAGTACACACATGGCAGTGTGCTTTGCTTTTCTTCTCCTCTTCACCCACATTTGACATTTCTCCCCAGGCTATCCCTCCCCACCTTCCCCTCCCACTGGACCTCCCCTTTTCCCCCCAATAGACCCCACTGTTTAGTACTCCCCTTTCTGTGTCCATCTGTTCTCATTTAACAAACACACGTGTTGAGCATGCTTGAATATAATAAAGCCAAATTCAGAATTGTAATAACCTTTAGAGAGAAGGAGGTTACTGTAGTTAGGAATGTCACTGAGAGGGTTACATAAGGAGGCTTCAATTGTATTAGTAATGTTTTACTTTTTTAAGTTGCATTGCGGTTCTCTATAACTATATCTTTCCATGTCCCTTTATGTACAGATGAAATATGTTATTATTGACATTATTAATTAAAATATATAAAACAAAACAAAAAAGAAATTGGCTCTGAATATAGTCTGTTAGAAAAAATATACAATGCCTGATTCTACTCTGTTTTGGAGTATATACACCAACTCAGTGTGCCCTCTCATGTAAAATACAAAAATTCAAATTTGCATGAATCGAAAAAAATCTAAATATTATCTAGGCAACCCAATGTTAAAAGCAAAATTGCTCTGAATATAATCTGTCAGAAAAAATATACAATGCCCTTTTCTACTCGGTTTTAGAGTATATACACCAACTCAATATACTCTCTCATGTAAAATACCGAAATTCTAATTTTACGAGAATCTAAAAAAATCGAAATATTATCTAGGTAACCCAATGTTAAAAAAAAATTTCTCTGAATATAATATGTCAGAAAAAATATACAATGCCCTATTCTACCCTGTTTTAGTGTATATACACCAACTCCATATTCTTCCTCATGTAAAATAGCGAAATTCTAATTTTACGTGAATCGAAATAAATCTAAACAATATCATGGCGTCCCAAAGTTAAAACAAAATGCCTCTGAATATAGTCTGTTAGAAAAAATACAGAATACCTTATTCTACTATGTTTTGGAGTATATACACCAATTCAGCATGCTCTGTCATGTAAAATACCGAAATTCTAATTTTACGTGAATCGAAAAAAATCTAAATATTATCTAGGCACCCCAATGTTAAAAGCAAAATTGCTGTGAATATAATCTGTCAGAGAAAATATACAAAGCCCTTTTCTACTCTGTTTTGGAGCATATACACCAACTCCATATGCGCTCTCATATAAAACACAGATATTCTATATTTAAGCCAATCGAAAAAAATCTAAATATTTCCTAGGCACCCGAATGTTACAACCAAAATTGTTCTGAAAATAATCTGTCAGAGAATATATAAAATTCCCTATTCTACTCTGTTTTGTTGTATATACACCAACTCAATATTGTCTCTCATGTAAAATACCAAAATTCTAATTTCACGTTAATCGAGAAAAATCTAAATATTATCTAAGAACCCCAATGGTAAAAGCAAAATTGCTCTGAATATAATCTGTCATTAAAAATATACAATGCCCTTTTCTACGCTGTTTGGAGTATATACACGAACTCAATATGCTCCCTCCTTTAAAATAAAGAAATTCTAATTTTACCCGAATCGAAAAATATCTAAATATTATCTAGGCACCCCAATGTGAAAAACAAAATTGCTCTCAATATAATCTGTCAGAAAAAATATACAATGCCCTATTCTACCTTGTTCTGTAGTATATACACCAACTCAGTATGCTCTCTCATGTAAAATATAGAAATTCTAATTTTACCCGAATTGAAAAAATCTAAATATTATCTAGGCACCCCAATATTTAAAACAAAATTGCTCTGAGTATAATCTGTCAGAAAAAATATAAAATGCCCTATTCTACTCTGCTTTGGAATATATAAACCAACTCCATAGGCTCCCTCATGTGTAATACAGAAATTCTATATTTAAGCGAATCGAAAAAATCTAAATATTATGTAGGCACACCAATGTTAAAAGCAAAATTGCTCTGAACATAATCTTTCAGAAAAAATATACAATGCCCTTTTCTACTCGGTTTTGTAGTATATATATCAACTCAATATGCTCTCTCATGTAAAATACCGAAATTCTAATTTTACACGAATCAAAAAAAAATCTAAATAATATCTAGGCACCCGAAAATTTAAAGAAAATGGCTGTGAATATACTCTGTTGTAAAAAATATACAATGCTTTATTCTACTCTGTTTTGGAGTATATAAACCAACTCAGAATTCTCTCTCATATAAAATACAAAAATTCTAATTTTACGTGAGCCGAAAAAAACTAAATATTATCTAGGCACCACAATGTTAAAAACAAAATTGCTCTGTATATAATCTGTCAGAAACCATATACAATACCCTATTTTACTCTGTTTTGGAGTATATATATTAACTCCATATGCTCTTCCATGTAAAACAGAGAAATTATAATTTTACGCGAATTGAAAAAAATCTAAATAATATCTAGGCGCCCCAAAGTTAAAGAACATGGCTGTGAATATAGTCTGTTGGAAAAAATATACAATGCTTTATTCTACTGTGTTTTGGAGTATATACACCAACTCAGTATGCTCTCTCATGTAAAATAACGAAATTCTAAATATACATGAATTGATAAAAATCTAAATATTATCTAGGCATTCCAATGTTATAAACAAAATTTTTCTGAATATAATCTGTCATAAAAAATATACAATTCCCTATTCTACTCTGTTTTGGAGTATATACACTAACTCAATATGCTCTCTAATTTGAACTATAGAAATTCTATATTTAAGCGAATCTAAAAAAATTTAAATATTATCTAGCTGCCCCAATGTTAAAAGCATAATTGCTCTGAATATAATCAGTCCGAAAAAATATACACTGCTTTTTTCTACTCTGTTTTATAGTATATACACCAAATCAATATACTCTCTCATGTAAAATACAGAAATTCAAATTTTATATGAATCGAAAAAATCTAAATATTATCCAGGCAACCTAATGTAAAAAACAAAATTGCTCTGAATATAATCTGTCTGAAAAAATATACAATGTTCTCTTCTACTTTGTTTTGGATTATATACAAAACTCAGTATGCTCTCTTATGTAAAATATCGAAATTCTAATTCTATGTGAATAGAAAAAAATCTAAATATTATCTAGGCACCCGAATGTTAAAAGCAAAATTTCTCTGAATATAATCTGTCAGATAAAATATACAATGCCTATTTCTACTCTGTTTTACAATATATACACCAACTCATTATGCTTTGTCATGTAAAATACAAAAATTCTATATTTAAGCGAATCGAAAAAATCTAAATATTATCTAGGCATACCAATGTTAAAAGCAAAATTGCTCTGAATATAATCTGTCCGAAAAGTTTTACAATCCCCTTTTCTACTCTGTTTTGTAGTATATACACCAACTCAATATGCTCTCTCATGTAAAATACGAAACACTAATTTTACCCGAATCGAAAAAATCTAAATATTATCTAGGCACCCCAATGTTGAAAACAAAATTGCTCTGAATACAATCTGTCAGAAAAAATATACAATGCCCTATTCTACTCTTTTTTGGAGTATGTAAACCAACTCAGTATGCTCTCTCATAAAAAATAGCGAAATTCTAATTTTTTGTGAATCGAAAAAATCTAAATATTTTCTATACACCCGAATAATAAAAGAAAAATTGCTCTGATTAAAATCTGTCAGAAAAAATATACAATGCCCTTTTCTACTTTTTTGGAGTATATTCACCAAGTCAATATGCTCTCTCATGTACAATACCGAAATTCTAATTTTACGTGAATGGAAAAGAATGTAAATAATATCTAGGCGCCCCAAAGTTAAAAGAAAATGGCTCTGAATATAGCCTGTTAGAAAAAATATACAATGACCTATTCTACTCTGTTTTGGAGTATATATACCAACTCAATAAGCTCTCTAATGTATAATACAGAAATTTTATTTAAGCGAATCGAAAAAAATCAAAAATTATCTAGGCACCCCAATGTAAAAAGCAAAATTGCTCTGAATAAAATCTGTCAGTAAAAATATAAAATGCCCTTTTTTATCTTGTTTTGTAGTATATACACCAACTCAGTATGCTCTCTCATGTAAAATACAGAAATTGTAATTTTACCCGAATCGAAAAAATCTAAATATTGTCTAGGCACCCTAATGTTAAAAACAAAATTTCTCTAAATATAATCTGTCAGAAAATATATACAATGGCCTATTCTACTCTGTTTTGGAGTATATACAGCAACTCAATATGCTCTCTCATGTAAAATACAGAAATTCTATATTTAAGCGAATCGAAAGAAATCTAAATATTATCTAGGCACCCCAATGTTAAAAACAAAATTGCTCTGAGTATACTCTGTCAGAAAAAAATATACAATGCCTTATTCTACTTTGTTTTGGAGTATACATACCAACTAAGTATGCTCTCTAATGAAATATACCGAAATTCTAATTTTACGTAAATCGAAAATAATCTAAATATTATCTAGGCACCCCAATGTTAAAAACAAAATTCCTCTGAATATAATATGTCAGAAAAAAAAACAATGTGCTATTCTACTCTGTTTTGGAGTATATACACCAACTCCCTTTTCTCTCTCATGTAAAATACAGAAATTCTATATTTAAGCGAATCGAAATAAATCTATATATTATATAGGCACACCAGTTTTAAAAGAAAAATTACTCTGAATATAATCTGTCAAAAAAAATATATACAATGCCCTTTTCTACTCTGTTTGTAGTATATACACCAACTCAATAGGCTCTCTCATGTGAAATGCAGAAATTCTAATTTTACCCGATTCGAAAAAATCTAAATATGATCTAGGCACCCCAATGTTAAATGCAAAAGTGCTCATAATATAGTCTGTTAGAAAAAATATACAATGACCTATTCTACTCTGTTTTTGAGTACATACACCAACTCAGTATGCTCTCTCATTTAAAATACCGACATTCTAAATTTACGTGAATTGAAAAAAATCTAAATATTATCTAGGAAACCCAATGTTGAAAGCAAAATTGCTCTCAAAATCATCCGTAAGAAAAAATATACAATGCCCTTTTCTACTCGGTTTTGGAGTATGTACACCAACTCAATATGCTCTCTCATGTAAAGTACCGAAATGCTAATTTTACGCGAATCGAAAAAAATCTTAATAATATCCAGGCGCCCCAAGGTTAAAAGAAAATGGCTCTGAATATAGTCTGTTAAAAATAATATACAATGATTTATTCTACTCTATTTTTGAGTATATACACCAACTGAGTATGCTCTCTCATTTAAAATACCGAAATTTAAATTTTATGTGAATCGAAAAAAATCTAAATATTATCTAGGCACGGCAATGTTAAAAGCATAATTGCTCTGAATATAATCTGTCATAAAAAATATACAATGCTATTTTCTACTATGTTTTGGAGTATATACACCAACTCAATATGCTCTCTCATTTAAAATAACGAAATTCTGTCTGGTTGATCTGTCTAGTATTGACAGTGGCGTGTTAAAGTCTCCCACTATTATTGTGTGGGAGTCTAAGTCCTTCTGTAAGTCATTAAGAACTTGCCTTATGTATCTGGGTGCTCCTGTGTTGGGTCCATATATGTTTAGGATCGTTAGCTCTTCTTGTTGTATCGATCCTTTTACCATTATGTAATAGCCTTCTTTGTCTCTTTTGATCTTTGTTGCTTTAAAGTCTATTTTATCAGAGATGAGAATTGCAACTCCTGCTTTTTTTTGCTTTCCATTAGCTTGGTAAATCTTCCTCCATCCCTTTATTTTGAGCCTTTGTGTATCCTTGCATGTGAGATGGGTTTCCTGGATACAGCACACTGATGGGTTTTGGATTTTTATCCAATTTGCCAGTCTGTGTCTTTGATTGGTGCATTTAGTCCATTTACATTTAGGGTTAATATTGTTATGTGTGAATTTGATACTGCCATTTTGATTCTAAGTGGCTGCTTTGCCTGTTAGTTGTTGTAGATTCTTCATTATGTTGAAGCTCTTTAGCATTCAGTGTGATTTTGGAATGGCTGGTACTGATTGATCCTTTCTATGTGTAGTGCCTCTTTTAGGAGCTCTTGTAAAGCAGGCCTGGTGGTGACAAAATCTCTAAGTACTTGCTTGTTCGCAAAGGATTTTATTTTTCCTTCACTTCTGAAGCTCAGTTTGGCTGGATATGAAATTCTGGGTTGAAAGTTCTTTTCTTTAAGAATGTTGAATATTGGCCCCCACTCTCTTCTGGCTTGTAGTGTTTCTGCCAAGAGATCTGCTGTGAGTCTGATGGGCCAAAAACTCCTGAAACTGATAAACAACTTCAGCAAAGTCTCAGGATATAAAATCAATGTGCAAAAATAACAAGCATTCGTCTACACCAATAACAGACTTAAAGAAAGCCAAATCAAGAGCGAACTGCCATTCGCAATTGCTACAAAAAGAATAAAATACCTTGGAATACAACTCACAAGGAACGTAAGGGACCTCTTCAAGGAGAACTACAAACCACTTCTCAACGAAATCAGAGAGGACACAAACAGATGAAGAAACATTCCATGTTCATGGTTAGGAAGAATTAATATCGTGAAAATGGCTATACTGCCCAAAGTAATTTACAGAATCAATGCTATCCCCATCAAGCTACCATTGACTTTCTTCACAGAACTGGAAAAAACCACCATGAACTTCATATGGAACCAAAAAAGAGCCCGCATAGCCAAGTCAATTCTAAGCAAAAAGAACACAGCGGGGGGCATCACACTACCGGATTTCAAACTATACTACAAGGCTACAGTAATCAAAACAGCATGGTACTGGTACCAAAACAGAGATATAGACCAATGGAACAAAACAGAGGCACCGGAGGCAACACAACATACATACAACTATACAATCTTTGATAAACCTGACAAAAACAAGCAATGGGGCAAGGATTCCATGTTTAACAAATGTTGTTGGGAAAACTGGCTAGCCATGTGCAGAAAGCAGAAACTGGACCCCTTCCTGACACCTTACACTAAAATTAACTCCAGATGGATTAAAGACTTAAACATAAGACCTGGCACCATAAAAACCCTAGAAGGAAATCTAGGCAAAACTATCCAGGACATAGGAGTAGGCAAGGACTTCATGAACAAAACACCAAGAGCATTGGCAACAAAAGCCAAAATAGACAAATGGGACCTAATGAAACTCCACAGCTTCTGCACGGCAAAAGAAACAGTCACTAGAGTGGATCGGCAACCAACAGAATGGGAAAAAATTTTCGCAGTCTACCCATCTGACAAAGGGCTGATATCCAGAATTTACAAACAACTCAAGCAGATTTACAGGAAAAAAACAAACAAGCCCATTCAAAAGTGGGCAAAGGATATGAATAGATACTTTACGAAAGAAGACATATATGAGGCCAACAATCATATGAAAAAATGCTCATCGTCACTGGTCATCAGAGAGATGCAAATCAAAACCACATTGAGATACCATCTCACGCCAGTTAGAATGGTGATCATTAAAAAATCTGGAGACAACAGATGCTGGAGAGGATGTGGAGAAAAAGGAACACTTTTACACTGTTGGTGGGAGTGTAAATTAGTTCAACCATTGTGGAAGACGGTGTGGCGATTCCTCAAGGCCTTAGAAATAGAAATTCCATTTGACCCAGCAATCTTATTACTGGGTATATATCCAAAAGACTATAAATCGTTCTACTATAAGGACACATGTACACGAATGTTCATTGCAGCACTGTTTACAATAGCAAAGACCTGGAATCAACCCAAATGCCCATTGATAATAGACTGGATTGGAAAAATGTGGCACATATACACCATGGAATATTATGCAGCAATCAGAAATGATGAGTTCGTGTCGTTTGTAGGGACATGGATGAATCTGGAAAACATCATCCTCAGCAAACTGACACAAGAACAGAAAATGAAACACCGCATATTCTCACTCATAGGTGGGTGATGAAAAATGAGAACACATGGACACAGAAAGGGGAGTACTAAACACTGGGGTCTGTTGGGGGGAAAAGGGGAGGGCCAGTGGGAGGGGGAGGTGGGGAGGGATAGCCTGGGGAGAGGTGCCAAATGTGGGTGAAGGGGAGAAGAAAAGCAAAGCACACTGCCATGTGTGTACCTACGCAACTGTCTTGCATGCTCTGCTCATGTACCCCAAAACCTATAATCCAATAAAAAATTAAAAAAAAAAAAATAAAAATAAATAAAATAAAATAAAATAACGAAATTCTATATTTAAGCGAATCGAAAAAAATCTAAATAATATCTAGGCACCCCAATGTTAAAAGCAAAATTGCTCTGAATATAATCTGTCACAAAAATATACAATGCCCTTTTCTACTCTGTTTTGTAGTATATACACCAACTCAATATTCTCTCATGTAAAATAACGAAATTCTAATTTTATGCGAATCGAAAAAAATCTAAATAATATCTACGTGCCCCAAGGTTAAAGAAAATGGCTCTTAAAATAGTCTGTTAGAAAAAATATACATAATGCCTTATTCTACTCTCTTTTGGAGTATATACACCAACTCAGGATGCTCTCTCATGTAAAATACAGAAATTCTAATTTTATGTGATTCGAAATAAATCTAAATGTTATCTAGGAACCCCAATGATAAAAACAAAATTGCTCTGAATATAATCTGTCAGAAAAAATAAACAATGCCCTATTCTACTCTGTTTTGGAGTATATACACCAACTCAGTATGCTCTCTCATGCAAAATACAGAAATTGTATATTGAAGCGAAACGAAAAAAAATCTATATATTATTTAGGCACCCAATGTTAAAAGCAAAATTGCTCTGAATATAATCTGTCAGAGAAAACATACAATGCCCTTTTCTACTCTGTTTTGGATTATATACACCAACTCAATATGCTCTCTAATGTAAAATATAGATATTCTAATTTTACGATAATCGAAAAAAATCTAAATAATATCTAGGCGCCCAAAAGTTAAAAGAAAATGGCTCTGAATATAGCCTGTTTGAAAAAACATACAATGCCTTATTCTACTTTGCTTAGGAGTATACACACCAACTCAGTATGCTCTCTTATGTAAAATACAGAAATATTAATTTTACATGAATCGAAAAATATCTAAATATTATCTAGGCACCCCAATGATAAAAACAAAATTGCTCTGAATATAATGAGTCAGAATAATATACAGTGCCCTATTCTACTTTGTTTTGGAGTATATACACCAACTGAATAATCTCTCTCATGTAAAATAGAGAAATTTTATATATAAGCGAATCGAGAAATATCTAAATATTATCTAGGCACCCTTATTTTAAAAGCCAAATTGCTCTGAATATAATCTATCAAAAAAAATATGCAAAGCCTTTTTCTACTTTGTTTTGGAGTATATACAACAACTCAATATGCTCTCTCATGTAAAATACCGAAATTCTATATTTAAGCAAATCGAAAAAAATCTAAATATTATCTAGGCACCGCAATGTTAAAAGCAAAATTGCTCTCAATACAATCTGTCAAAAAAATATACAATGCTCTTTCTACTCTGTTTTGTAGTATATACACCAACTCAATATGGTCTCTCATGCAAAATACTGAAATTCCAATATTACATGAATCGAAAAAAATCTAAATAATATCTAGGCGCCCCAAAGGTAAAAGAAAATGGCGCTGAATATAGTCTGTTAAAAAAAATACAGAATGTCTTAGTCTACTCTGTTTTGGAGTATATACACCAATTCAGTGTGCTCCGTCATGTAAAATACAGAAATGCTAATTTTACCCGAATCAAAATAAATCTAAATATAATCTAGGCACCCCAATGTTAAAAAAATATTGCTCTGAATATAATTTGTCAGAAAAAATAATCAATGCCCTATTTTACTCTTTTTGGAGTATATACACCAACTCAGTATGCTCTCTCATATAAAATACCGAAATTCTAATTTTACGTGAATTCAAAAAATCTAAATATTGTCTAGACACCCCAATGTAAAAAACAAAATTGCGCTGAATATAATCTGTCAGAAAAAATATACAATGCCTTATTCTATCCTGGTTTGGAGTATATACACCAACTCTGTATGCTCTTTTATGTAAAATACCAAAATTCTTATTTTATGTGAATCGAAAAAATCTAAATATTATCAAGGCACCCGAATGTTAAAAGATAAATTGCTCTGAATATAATTTCTCTGAGTAAATATACAATTACCTTTTCTACTCTATTTTGGAGTATATACACCAACTCAATATGCTCTCTCAGGTAAAATACCGAAATTCTAATGATACGCGAATCGAAAAAAATCTAAATAATATCTAGGCGCTCCAGAGTTAAAAAAAAATGGCTCTGAATATAGTCTGTTATAAAAAATATACAATGCCTTATTCTACTCTGTTTTGAAGTATATACACATATACAATATGCTCTCTCATGTAAAATACCAAAATTAAAACTTTACCCGAATCGAAAAAAATCTAAATATTATCTAGGCACCCCAATATTAAAAACAAAATTGCTCTGAATATAATCTGTCATAAAAAATATGCAATGCCCTATTCTACTCTGTTTTGTAGTATATACACCAACTGAATATGCTCTCTCATGTAAAATACAGAAATTCTAATTTTACGTGAATCGAAAAAATCTAAATACTATCCAGGGACCACAATGTTAAAATCAAAATTGCTCTGAATATAATCTGTCAGAGAAAATATACAATGTCCTATTCTACTTTGTTTTGGAGTATATAAACCAAGTTAGTGTGCTCTCTCATGTAAAATACCGAAATTAAAATTTTACGTGAATCGAAAAAAATCTAAATATTATCAAGGCACACCAATGTTAAAAACAAAATTTCTCTAAATATAATCTGTCAGAAAAAATATACAATGCCCTATTCTACTCTGTTTTGGAGTATATACACCAACTCCATCTGTTCTCTCATGTAAAATACAGAAATTCTATATTAAGCGAATCAAAAAAAATCTAAATATAATCTAATAACCCTAATGTTAAAAGCAAAATTGCCCGGAATATAATTTGTCAGAGAAAATATACAATGCCCTTTTCTACTCTTTTTTGGAGTATATACACCAACTCAATATGCATTCTCATGTAAAATACCAAAATTCTAATATTACGTAAATCGTAAGAAAGCTAAATACTATCTAGGCGGCCCAAAGTTAAATGAAAATGGCTCTGAATATAGTCTGTTAAAAAAAATATACAACGCTTATTCTACTCTATTTTGGAGTATATACACCAGTCAGTATGCTCTCTCATGTAAAATAGTAAAATTCTAATTTTACGTGAAATGAAATAAATTTAAATATTATCTAGGCACCCCAATGTTAAAAGAAAAATTGCTCTGAACATCATCTGTCAGAAAAAATATACAATGCCCTTTTCTACTCTGTTGTATAGTATATACACCAACTCAATATGCTCTCTCATGTAAAATACAGAAATTCTAATTTTACAAGAATCGAAAAAATCTAAAGATTATCTAGGCACCCCAACGTCGAAAGCAAATTTGCTCTGAATATAATCTGTCAGAAAAAATATACAATGACCTACTCTACTCTCTTTTGGAGTATATACACCAACTCCATATGCTGTTTCATGTAAAATACCGAAATTCAAATTTTATGTGAATAGAAAAAAGTCTAAATAATATCTAGGGGCCCCAAAGTTAAAAGAAAATGACTCTGAATATAGTCCGTTAGAGAAAATATACAATGCCTTATTCTATTCTGTTTTGGAGTATATACACCAACTTAGTATGCTCTCTCTTGTAAAATACCGAAATTATAATTTTACGCAAATCGACAAAAATCTAAATATTTTCTAGGCGCCCCAAAAATGAAAGCAAAATTGCTCTGAATATAATCTGTCAGAAAAAATATACAATGCCCTTTTCTACGCTGTTTTGTAGTATATACACCAACACAATATGCTCTCTCATGTAAAATACAGAAATTCTAATTTTACTCGAATCGAAAAAATCTAAATATTATTTAGGCACCCAAAAGTTAAAAACAAAATTGCTCTGAATATAATCTGTCAGTAAAAATGTACAACGCCTTATTCTCCTGTGTTTTGTAGTATATACACCAACTCCGTATGCTCTCTCATGTAAATTACCGAAATTCTAAATTTACGTGAATCGAAAAAAATCTAAATATTATCTAGGCACCCCAATGTTAAAACAAAAATTTCTCTGAATATAATCTGTCAGAAAAAATATACAATGCCCTATTCTACTATTTTTTGGTGTATATACACCAACTCCTTATGCCCTCTCATGTAAAATAGAGAAATTCTATATTTAAGCGAATCGAAAAAAATCTAAATATTATCTAGGCACCCCAATGTTAAAAACAAAATTGCTCTGAGTATAATCTGTCAGAAAAAATACACAATGCCCTATTCTACTCTGTTTTGGAGTATATACACCAACTCCGTATGCTTTCTCATGTAAAATACAGAAATTCTATATTTAAGCAAATCGAAAAAAATCTAAATATTATCTAGGCACCCCAATGTTAAAAGCAAAATTGCTCTGAATATTATCTGTCAGAAAAAATATACAATAACCTATTCTTTTCTGTTTTGCAGTATATACACCAACACAATATGCTCTCTCATGTAAAATACAGAAATTCTAATTTTACTCGAATCGAAAAAATCTAAATATTATCTAGGCACCCAAAAGTTAAAAACAAAATTGCTCTGAATATAATCTGTCAGTAAAAATGTACAACGCCTTATTCTCCTGTGTTTTGTAGTATATACACCAACTCCGTATGCTCTCTCATGTAAATTACCGAAATTCTAAATTTACGTGAATCGAAAAAAATCTAAATATTATCTAGGCACCCCAATGTTAAAACAAAAATTTCTCTGAATATAATCTGTCAGAAAAAATACACAATGCCTATTTCTACTCTGTTTTGTAGCATATACACCAATTCAATATGCTCTCTCGTGTAAAATACAGAACTTCTTATTTTACACAAATCAAAAAAATCTAAATGTTATCTAGGCACCCCAATGTTAAAATCAAAATTGCTCTGAATATAATCTATGAGACAAAATATGCAATGCCTTATTCGACTCTGTTTTAGAATATATAGACCAACTTTATATGCTCTCTCATGTAAAATACCGAAATTCTAATTTTATGCAAATCTAAAAAAATCTAAATATTATCTAGGCACACCAATGTTAAAGCAAAATTGCTCTGAATATAATCTGTCAGATACAATATACAAGGCCCTTTTCTACTCTGTTTAGGAGTTTATACACCAACTCAATATGCTCTCTTATGTAAAATACCAAAATTCTAACTTTACGCAAATCGACAAAAACCTAAATTATATCTAGGCGCCCCAAAGTTGAAGAAAATGGCTCTGAATATAGTCCGTTAGAAAAAATATACCATGCCTTATTCTACTCTGTTTTGGAGTATATACACCAACTCAGTATGCTCTCTCAGGTAAAATATCGAAATTCTAATTTTACTCGAATCAAAAATATCTAAATATTATCTAGGGACCCCAATGTTAAAAGCACAATTGCTCTGAATATAATCTGTCATAAAAAATATACAAGGTTCTTTTCTACTTTGTTTTGGAGTATATACACTAACTCAGTATGCTCTCTCATGTAAAATACAGAAATTCTAATTTTATCCGAATCGAAAAAATCTAAATATTATGTAGGCACCCTATGTTAAAAGCAAAATTGCACTAAATATAATCTGTCAGAAGAAATATACAATGCACTTTTCTACTCTGTTGTGGAGGATAAACACCAACTCCATATGCTCTCTCATCTAAAACACGGAAATTCTATTTTTACGTGAATCAAAAAAAACCTAAATAATATCTAGGTGCCCCAAAGGTAAAAGAAAATTGCTCTGAATATAGTCTGTTAGAAAAAATATACAATGACCTATTCTATTCTTTTTTGGAGTATATACACCAACTCAATATTCTCTCTCATGTAAAATACAGATATTCTATATTTAAGCGAATCGAAAAAAACCTAAATATTATCTACGCACCCCAATGTTAAAAACAAAATGGCTCTGAGTATAATCTGTCAAAAAAATATACAATGCCCTATTCTACTCTGTTTTGGAGTATATACACCAACTCCATATGCTCTCTTGTTAAATACAAAAATTCTATATTTAAGCGAATCGAAGAAAAATCTAAATATTATCTCGGCACCCCAATGATAAAACCAAAATTGCTCTAAATATAATCTGTCTGAAAAAATATACGATGCTTTTTCTACTCTGTTTTGTAGTATATAGACCAACTCAATATGCTCTCTCATGTAAAATACCGAAATTCTAATTTTATGTAAATAGAAAAAAAAACAAATAATACCTAGGCGCCCCAAAGTTAATTGAAAATGGCTATGAATATAGTCTGATGGAGAAAATATACAATGACTTATTCTACTCTGTTATAAAGTATATAAACCAACTCAGTATGCTCTCTCTTGTAAAATACCGAAATTCTAATTTGAAGCAAATGGAAAAAAATCTAAATATTATCTAGGCACCCGAATGTTAAAAGCAAAACTGCTCTGATTATAATCTGTCAGAAAAAATATACAATGCCCTATTCTTCTCTGTTTTGGAGTATATACACCAACTCAATATGCTCTATCATGTAAATTGCAGAAATTCTATATTTAAGCAAATCCTAAAATATCTAAATATTATCTAGGCACCCCAATGTTAAAAGCAAAATTTCTCTGAATATAATCTGTCATAAAAAATATACAATGCCCTTTTCTACTTTGTTTTGTAGTATATACCAACAAAATATATTCCCTCATGTAAAATACAGAAATCATAATTTTACGTGAATGGAAGAAAATCTAAATATTATCTAGGCACCCCAATGTTAAAAACAAAATGCTCTGAATATAATCTGTCAGAAAAAATAAACAATGCCCTTTTCTACGCTGATTTGGAGTATATAAACCAACTCAGTATGCTGTATCATGTAAAATACCGAAATTTTAAATTTACGTGAATCGAAAAATATCTAAATATTATCAAGGCACCCGAATGCTAAAAGAAAAATTGCTCTGATTATGGTCTGTCAGAAATAATATACAATGCCGTTTTCTATTCTCCTTTGGAGTATATACACCAACTCAATATGATCTCTCTTGTAAAATACCGAATTTCTAATTTTATGCGAATCGAAAAAAATTTAAATATTATCTAGGCGACACAAAGTTAAAAGAAAATAACTCTGAATATAGTCTGTTAGAAAAACTATACAATGATGTATTCTACTCTGTTTTGGAGTATATACACCAACTCAGTATGCTCTCTCATGTAAAATACAGAAATTCTATATTTAAGCGAAGGGGAAAAAATCTAAATATTATCTAGGCACCCCAATGTTAAAAGTAAAATTTCTTTGAATATAATCTGTCAGAAAAAATATACAATGACCTTTTCGACTCTGTTTTCTAGTATATACACCAACTCAGTATGCTCTCTCACGTAAAATACAGAAATTCTAATTTTACCCGAATAGAAAAAATCTAAATATTATCAAGGCACCACAATGATAAAAACAAAATTGCTCTGAATATAATCTGTCAGAAAAAATATACAGTGCCCTATTCTACTCTGTTTTGGAGTATATACACCAACTAAGTATACTCTCTCATTTAAAATACCAAAATTCTAATTTTATGTGAATCGAAAATAATATAAATATTATCTAGGCACCCCAATGTTAATAGCAAAATTACACTGAATATAATCTGTCAGAAAAAATATACAATGCCCTTATCTACTCTGTTTTGAAGTATATAAACCAACTCAATATGCCCTCTCATGTAAAATACAGAAATTCTAATTTTACGCGAATCGAAAAAAATCTAAATAATATCTAGGTGCCGCAAATTTAAAAGAAAATGGCTCTGAATATACTCTGTTAGATAAAATATACAATGCCTTCTTCTACTCTGTTTTGGAGTACATACACCAACTCAGTATGCTCTCTCATGTAAAAATCAGAAATTCTAATGTTACCCTAATCAAAAATATCGAAATATTATCTATGCACCCCAATGTTAAAAAGAAAATTGCTCTGAATATAATCTGTCAGAGAAAATATACAATGCCCTATTCTACTCTGTTTTGGAGTATATACACCAACTGAATATACTCTCTCAGGTAAAATAAAGAATTTCTATATTTAAGCGAATCGAAAAAAATCTAAATATTACCTAGGAACCCCAATGTTAAAAGCAAAATTGCTCTGAATATCATCTGTCAGACAAAATATACAATGCCCGTTTCTACTCTGTTTTGTAGTATATACACCATCTCAATATGCTCTCTCCTGTAAAATACCGAAAATCTAATTTTACGCGAGTCGAAAAAAATCTGAATAATATCTAGGCGTTCCAGAGTTAAAAAAAAATGGCTGTGAATATAGTCTGTTGGAAAAAATATACAATGCCTTATTCTACTCTGTTTTGGAGTATATACACCAACTCAGTATGCTCTCCAATTTAAAATAACAAAATTCTAATTTTACGTGAATCTAAAAAAATCTAAATATTATTTAGGCACCCCAATGTTAAAAACAAAATTTCTCTAAATATAATCTCTCAGAATAAATATACAATGCCCTATTCTACTCTGTTTTAGAGTATACACACCAACTCAGTATGCTCTCTCATGTTAAATAGAGAAATTCTAATTTTAGGCAAATCGAAAGAAATCTAAATAATATCTAGACGCCCCAAAGTTAAAAGTAAATGGCTGTGAATATAGTCTGTTATAAAAAATATACAATGCCTTATTCTACTCTGTTTTCGAGTATATACATCAACTCAGTATTCTCTCTAATGTAAAATACCGAAATTCTAATTTTACGTGTATCGAAAATAATCTAAATATTATCTAGGCACCAAAATGTTAAAAACAAAATTGCTCTGAATATAATCTGTCAGAAGAAATATACAGTGCCCTATTCTACCTTGTTTTGGAGAATATACACCAACTCAATATGCTCTCTCATGTGAAATACAGAAATTCTATATTTAAGTGAATCGAAAAAATCTAAATATTATCTACGCACCTTAATGTTAAAAGCAAAATTGCTCTGAATGTAATCTGTCAGGAAAAATATACAATGCCATTTTTACTCTGTTTTGTAGTATATACACCATCAAAATATGCTCTCTCATGTAAAATAAAGAAATTCTAATTTTACCTGAATCAAAAAAATGTAAATATTATTTAGGCACTCCAGTGTTAAAAAAAAATTGCTCGAAATATAATCTTTCAGAGAAAATATACAACGCCCTATTCTACTCTGTTTTGGAGTATATACACCAACTCAGTATGCTCTCCCATGTAAAATACTGAAATTCTAATTATACGTGAATCGAAGAAAATCTAAATAATATCTTGGCACCCCAAAGTTAAAGGAAAATGGCTCTGAATATAGTCTGTTAGAAAAAATATACAATGCCTTATTCTACTCTGTTTTTGAATATATACACCAACTAACTATGCTCTCTCATGTAAAATAACAAAATTCTAATTCTACCCGAATCGAAAAAACCTAAATATTATCTAGGCACCATAATGTTAAAAACAAAATTGCTCTGACTATAATCTGTCAGAAAAAATATACAATGCCCTATTCTACTCTGTTTTGTAGTATATACACCATCTCAGTATGCTCTCTCATGTAAAATAGAGAAATTCTAAATTTACTCGAATCGAAAAAATCTAAATATTATGTAGGTACCCCAATGTTAAAAACAAAAATTGCTCTGTATATAATCTGTCCAAAAAAATATACAATGCCCTATTCTACTCTGTTTTGGAGTATATACAACTCAGTATGCTCTCTCATGTAAAATACCGAAATTCTTATTTTACGTGAATGGAAAAAAATCGAAATATTATCTAGGAATCCAATGTTAATAGCAAAATTGCTCTGAATATAATCTGTCAGAAAAAATATACAATGCCCTTTTCTACACTGTTTTGGAGTATATACACCAACTCAATATGCTCTCTCATGTAAAATACCTAAATTCTAATTTTACTTGAATTGAAAAAAATCTAAATATTATCTGGGCACCCCAATGTTAAAAGCAAAAATGTTCTGAATATATTCTGTTAGAAATATTATACAATGCCCTTTTCTACTCTATTTTGGAGTATATACACCAACTCAATATGCTCCCTCATGTAAAATACCGAAATTCCAATTTTTCGCAAATCGAAATAATCTAAATACTATCTAGGTGCCCCAAAGTTAAAAGAAAATGGCTCTGAATATAGTATGTTAAAAAAAATATACAATGCCTTATTCTACTCTGTTTTGGAATATATACAAGAACTCAGTATGCTCTCTCATGTAAAATACAGACATTCTATATTTAGGCAAATCAAAAAAAACTGAAAATTATCTAGGCACCCCAATGTTGAAAGCAAAATTGCTCTGAATATAATGTGTCACAAAAAATATACAATGCCCTATTCTACTCTGTTTTGGAGTATGTACACCAACTCCATATGCTCTCTCATGTAAAATACAAAAATTCTATATTTAAGCGAATCGAAAAAAATCTAAATATTATCTTGGCACCTCAGTTTTAAAAACAAAATTTCTCTGAGTATAATCTGTCAGAATAAATATACAAAAACCTATTCTACACTGTTTTGGAGTATATACACCAACTCAGTGTGCTGTCTCATATAAAACACCGAAATTCTATATTTAAGCAAATCGAAAAAAATCTAAATATTATCTAGGAACCCGAATGTTAAGAGAAAAATTGCTCTGATTATAATCTGTCAGACAAAATATACAAAGCTTTTTTCTACTCGGTTTTGGAGTATATACACCACCTCAATATGCTCTCTTATGTAAAAGACTAAAATTCTAATATTACGTGAATAGAAAACAATCTAAATTATACCTAGGCGCTCCAAAGTTAATAAAAAATGGCTCTGAATATAGGATGTTAGAAAAAATATACAATGCCTTATTCTACTCTCTTTTGAAGTATATACAGAAACACAGTATGCTCTCTCATGTAAAATACAGGAATTCTAATTTTACATGAATCGAAAAAAATCTAAATATTATCTAGGCACCCCAATGATAAAAGCAAAATTGGTCTGAATATAATCTGTAAGCAAAAATATACAATGACTAATTCTACTCTGTTTTGGAGTATATACACCAACTCAAAATGGTCTCTCATATAAAATACAGAAATTCTAATTTTACCCAAATCGAAAAAATCAAAATATTATTTAGGCAACCGAATGTTAAAAGCAAAATTGCTGTGATTATAGTCTGTCAGATAAAATATACAATGCCCTTTTCTATTCTCTTTTAGAGTATATACACCACCTCAATATGCTCTCTCATGTAAAATACCGAAATTCTAATTTTACGCGAATTGGAAAAAATCTAAATGATATCTAGGTGCCACAAAGTTAAAAGAAAATGGCTCTGAATATAGTCTGTTAGAAAAAGTGTACAATGCCTTATTCTACTCTGTTTTGGAGTATATACACCAACTAAGTATGCTCTCTCAAGTAAAATACCGAAATTCTAAATTTACGTGAATCGAAAAAAATCTAAATTTTATCTAGGCACCCCCATGTTAAAAGAAAAATTGGTCTGAATATAATCTGTCAGAAAGAATATACAATGCCCTTTTCTACTTTGTTTTGGAGTATATACACCAACTAAGTATGCTCTCTCATGTAAAATATAGAAATTCTAATTTTACCAGTATCGAAAAAATCTAAATATTATATAGGCACCCCAATGTTAAAACAAAATTGCTCTGAATATAATGTGTCATAAAAAATATACAATGCCCTATTCTAATCTGTTTTGGAGTATATAAACCAACTCAATATGCTCTCTCATGTAAAATACCGAAATTGTAATTTTACATGGATCGAAAAAAATTTAATATTATCTAGGCAACCCAATGTTAAAAGCATAATTTCTCAGAATATATACTGTTAGAAAAAATATACAATGCCCTTTTCTACTTTTTGTTGGAATATATACACCAACTCCATATACTCTCTAATGTAAAATACAGAAATTCTAATTTTACGTGAATAGAAAAAAATCTAAATAATATCTAGGCGCCCCAGAGTTGAAAGAAAATGGCTCTGTATATAGTCTGTTAGAAAAAATATACAATGCCTTATAATACTCTGTTTTGGAGTATATGCACCAACTCAGTATGCTCTCTCATATAAAATACAGAAATTCTAATTTTACATGAATCAAAAAAAATCTGAATATTCTCTCGGCTCCCCAATGTTAAAAACAAAATTGTTCTGAATGTAATCTCTCAGAGAAAATATACAATTCCCTGTTCTACTTTGTTTTGAAGGATATACAAAAACTCCATATGCTCTCTCATGTAAAATAGAGAAATTGTATATTTACATGAATCGAAAAAAATCTAAATATTATCTAGGCACCCCAATGTTAAAAAAAAATTGCTCTGAATATAATGTGTCAGAAAAAATATACAATGACCCATTCTACTGTTTTTTGGAGTATATACACCAACTCAATATGCTCTCACATGTAAAATACCGAAATTCTAATTTTACGCGAATCGAAAAAATCTAAGTAATAGCGAGGCTCCCCAAAGTTAAAAGAAAATGGCTCTGAATATAGTCTGTTAGAAAAAATATACAATGCCTTATTCTACCTTGTTTTGGCGTATATAAACCAACTCAGTATTTTCTCTCAGGTAAAATACCGAAATTCTAATTTTACGTTAAATGAAAAAAATCTAAATATTATCTAGGCACCTTAATGTTAAGAACAAAATTGCTCTGAATATAATTTGTCAGAAAAAATATACAATGCCCTAATCTACACTGTTTTGGAGTATACACACCAACTCAGTTTGCTCTCTCATGTAAAACCCCGAAATTTTATATTTCAGAGAATCGAAAGAAATCTAAATATTATCTAGGCACCCCAATGTTAAAAGCAAAGTTGCTCTGAATATAATCTGTCAGAAAAAATATACAATGCCCTTTTCTACTCTGTTTTTTAGTATATAAACCAACTCAAAGTGCTCTCTCATGTAAAATACAGAAATTCTAATTCCACTCTAATTGAAAATATCTAAATATTATCTAGGCACCCTAATGTTAAAAACAAAATTGCTCTGAATATAATCTGTCAGAAAATATATGCAATGCCTTATTCTACTCTGTTTTGGAGTACATACACCAACTCAGTATGCTCTCTCATCTAAAACACAGAAATTCTAATTTTACGTGAGTCGAAAAAAATGTAAATATTATCTAGTCACCCCAATGTAAAAAGCAAAATTGCTCTGAATATAATCTGTCAGAAAAAATATACAATGCCCTATCCTACTCAGTTTTGGAGTATATACACCAACTCCGTATTCTCTCTATTGTAAAATACAGAAATTCTAATTTTACCCGAATCAAAAAAATCTAAATATTATCCAGGCACCCCAATGTTAAAAACAAAAATGCTCTTAATATAATCTGTCAGAGTAGATATACAATGCAATATTCTACTCTGTTTTGAAGGGTAAACAACAACTACATATGGTCTCTCATGTAAAATACAGAAATTATATATTTAAGTGAATCGATAAAAATCTAAATATTATCTAGGCACCCCAATGTTGAAAGCCAAATAGCTCTGAATATTATCTGTCAGAAAAAAGATACAATGCCCTTTTTTACTCTGTTTGGTAGTATATACACCAAGTCCATATGCTCTCTCATGTAAAATACCGAAATTCTAATTTTACCTGAATCGAAAATATCTAAATATTATCTAGGCAGTCCAATGTTAAAAGCAAAATTGCTCTGAATATAATCTGTCAGAAAAAATATACAATGCCCTTTTCTACTCTCTTTTGGAGTATATACACCAACTCAATATGCTCTCTCATGTAAAATACAGAAATTCTATATTTAAGTAAATCGAAAAATATATATATATTATTTAGGCTCCCCAATGTTAAAAGAAATATTTCTCTGAATATAATCTGTCACAAAAAATATACAATGCCCTTTTCTAGTCTGTTTTGTAGTATATACACCAACTCAGTTTGCTCTCTCGTATAAAATACAGAAATGCAAATTCTACCCAAATTGTAATTATCTAAATAATATCTAGGCACCACAATGTTAAAAACAAAATTGCTCTGAATATACTCTATCAGAGAAAATATACAATACCTTATTCTACTCTGTTTTGGAGTATATACACCAACTCAGTATGCTCTCTCATGTAAAATACCGAAATTCTATATTTAAGCGAATCGAAAAATATCTAAATTTTATTTAGGCACCCCAATGTTAAAAGCAAAATTGCTTTTAATATAATGTGTCCGAAAAAATATACAATGTTATTTTCTATTTTGTTTTGTAATGAATACACCAACTCAAAATGCTGTCATGAAAAATACAGAAATTCAAACTTTACCTTAATCGATAAAATCTAAATATTATCTACCACCCCAATTTAAAACAAAAAATTGCTCTAAATATATTCTGTCAAAGAAAATATGCAATTCTTTATTATACTCTGTTTTAGTATATATACCCCAACTCAGTATGCTCTCTCATGTAAAATACCGAAATTCTAATTTTACATGAATCGAAAAAATCTAAATATTATCTAGGCACCCGAATGTTAAAAGAAAAATTGTTCTGATTATAATCTGTCAAACAAAATATACAATCCTTTTTTCTACTCTGTTTTGCAGTATATACACCAACTCCATATGCTCTCTAATGTAAAATACAGAAATTCCATATTTAAACAAATCGAAAAAAATCTAAATAATATCTAGGTGCCCAAAAGTTAAAAGAAAATGGCTCTGAAAATAATCTGTTAGAAAAAATATACAATGCCTTATTATACTCTTTTTTGGAGTATATACACCAACTCAGAATGCTCTCTCATGTAAAATACCGAAATTCAAATTTTACGTGAATTGAAAAGAATCGAAATATTATCTAGGCAACCCAATGTTAAAAGCAAAATTGCTCTAAAAATAATCTGTCGGAAAAGATATACAATGCCGTTTACTACTCTGTTTTGGAGTATATACACCAACTCCATATGCTCTCTCATGTAAAATACCAAAATTCTAATTTTACGTGAATCGAAAAAAGTCTTAATACTAGCTAGGCGGCCCAAAGTTAAAAGACAATGGCTCTGAATATAGTGTGTTAGAGAAAATATACACTGCCTTATTCTACTCTGTTTGGAGTATATACACCAACTCCATATGCTCTCTCATGTAAAATACCGAAATTCTAATTTTACCCGAATCGAAAAAATCTAAATATTATCTAGGCACCCCAATGTTAAAAACAATATTGCTCTGAATATAATCTGTGAAAAAAAATATACCACGCCCTAATCTACTCTCTTTTAGAGTATATACACCAACTCAGTATGCTCTCTCATGTAAAATACCGAAATTCAAATTTTACGCGAATTGAAAAAATCTAAATATGATTTAGACACCCGAATGTTACAAGCAAAATTGCTCTGATTATAATCTGTAAGACAAAATATACAATTCCATTTTCTACTCTGTTTTGGAGTATATACACCACCTCAATGTGCTCTCTCATGTAAAATACCGAAATTCTAATTTTACGCGAATCGAAAAATATCGAAATAATATCTAGGCGCCCCAACGTTAAAAGAAAATGGCTCTGAATATACTCTATTAGATAAAATATACAATGCCTTATTTTACTCTGTTTTGGAGTATATAAACCAAGTCAGTACGTTCTCTCATGTAAAATACAGAAATTCTATATTTAAGCGAATCGAAAAAAATCTAAATATTATCTAGGCACTTCAATGTTAAAAGCAAAATTGCTCTGAATATAATCTGTCAGAGAAAATACACAATGCTTTTTTCTACTCTGTTTTGTAGTATATACACCAACTCAATATGCTCTCTGGTGTAAAATACAGAAATGCTAACGTTACACGAATCGTAAAAATCTAAATATTATCTAGGTACCCCAATGATATAAACAAAATTGCTCTGAACATAATCTGTCAGAGAAAATATACAATGCTCTTTTCCACTCTGATTTGGAGTATATACACCAACTCCATATGCCCTCTCATGTAAAATACAAAAATTCTATATTTAAGCGAATCATAAAAAATCTAAATATTATCTAGGCACCCCAATGTTAACAGCAAAATTGCTCTGAATATAATCTGTCAGAGAAAATATACAATGCCCTTTTATACTCTGTTTTGGAGTATATACACCAACTCAATATGCTCTCTGATGTAAAATACCGAAATTCTAATTTTCCACGAATCGAAAAAAATCTAAATGATATCTAGGTGACCAAAACTTAAAAGAAAATGGCTCTGAATATAGTCTGTAAAAAAAAATATACAATGCCTTATTCGACTCTGTTTTGGAGTATATAAACCAACTCAGTATGCTCTCTAATGAAATATACAGAAATTGCAAATTTACGTAAATCGAAAAAAATCTAAATACTATCTAGGCACCCCAATGTTAAAACAAAATTGCTCTGAATATAATCTGTCAGAGAAAATATACAATGGCCTATTCTACTCTGTATTGGAGTATAAACTCCAACTCCATGTTCTCTCTCATGTAAAATACAGAAATTCTATATTTAAGCGAGTCGAAAAAAATCTATATATTATCTAGGCACCCCAATGGTAAAAGCAAAATTGCTCTTAATATAATTTGTCAACAAAAATATACAATGCTCTTTTCTACTCTGTTTTGTAGTATATACACCACCTCAATATGCCTTCTCATGTAAAATAACCAAATTCAAATTTTACCCGAATCGAAAAAATCTAAATATTATGTAGGCACTCCAATGTTAAAAACAAAATTGCTCTGACTATAATCTGTCAGAAAAAAATATACAATGCCCTATTCTTCTCTGTTTTGGGGTATATACACCAACTCCATATTCTCTCTCATGTAAAATACAGAAATTTTAATTTTACGTGAATCGAAATAAGTCTATATAATATCTAGGCGCCACAAAGTTAATAGAAAATGGCTCTGAATATAGTCTGTTAGAAGAAATATACAATGCCTTATTCTACTCTGTTTTGGAGTATATACAGCAGTCACTATGCTCTCTCATGAAAAATACAGAAATTCTAATTTTACATGAATTGAAAAAAATTTAATAGTATATAGTCACCTTAATGTTAAAAGCAAAATTGCTCTGAATATAGTCTGTCTAAAAAAATATACAATGCCCTTTTCTACTCTGTTTTGGAGTAGATAAACCAACTCAATATGCTCTGTCATGTGAAATAGAGAAATTCTAATTTTACACGAATCAAAAATATCTAAATATTACCTAGGCACACCAATGTTAAAAACAAATTTTCTTTGAATATAATCTGTCACAAAAAATATACAATGCCCTATTCTACTCTGTTTTGGCGTATATACACCAAGTCAATATGCTCTCTCATGTAAAATACAGAAAATCTATATTTAAGCGAATCGAAAAAAATCTAAATATTTTCTAGGCACCCCAATGTTAAAAACAAAATTTCTCTGAGTATAATCTGTCAGATAAAATTTAAAACGCCCTATTGGACTCTTTTATGGAGTATATACATCAACTCACTATGCTCTCTCATGTAAAATACAGAAATTCTATATTTAAGCGAATCGAAAAAAATCTAAATATTATCTAGGCACCCCAATTTAAACGCAAAATTGCTCTGAATATAATCTGTCAGAAAAAATACACAATGCCCTTTTCTACTCTGTTTTGGAGTATATACACCAACTCAATATGTTCTTTCATGTGAAATACAAAAATTCTAATTTTACATGAATCGAGAAAAACTAACTATTATCTAGTCACCACAATGTTAAAAACAAATTTGCTCCGAATATAATCTGTCAGAAAAAATATACAATGCCCTATTATACTCTGTTTTGGCGTATATACACCAAGTCCATATGCTCTCTCATGTAAAATACAGAAAATCAATATTTAAGCGAATCGAATAAAATCTAAATTATATATAGGAACCCGAATGTTAAAAACAAAATTTCTCTGAGTATAATCTTTCAGATAAAATTTAAAATACCCTATTCTACTCTGTTATGGAGTATATACATCAACTCAATATGCTCTCCATGTAAAATACAGAAATTCTATATTTAAGCGAATCAAAAAAAAATCTAAATATTATCTAGGCACCCCAATGTTAAACGCAAAACTGCTCTGATTATAATGTGTCAGAGAAAATATACAATGCCCTTTTCTACTCTGTTTTGGAGTATATACACGAACTCAATATGCTCTCACTTGTAAAATACCGAAATTCTAATTTTTCGCGAATCGAAAAAAATCTAAATGATATCTAGGTGACCGAAAGTTACAAGAAAATGGCTCTGAATATAGTCTGTCAGAAAAAATATATAATGACTTATTCTACTCTGTTTTGGGGTATATACACCAACTCAGCACGCTCTCTTATGTAAAATAAAAAAATTCTTAATTTACGTGAATTGAAATAAATCTAAATAATATCAAGGCGCCCCATAGTTAAAAGAAAATGGCTCTGAATATAGTCTGTTAGAAAAAATGTACAATGCCTTATTCGGCTTTGTTTTGGAGTATATACACGAACTCAGTATGTTCTCTCATGAAATACAGAGAAATTCTTAACTTATGTAAATAGAAAAAAATCTAAATATTATCTAGGAACCCCAATGTTAAAAACAAAATTGCTCTGAATATAATCTGTCAAAAATAATACATAATGCCCTATTCTACTCTGTTTTGGAGTATATACACCAACTCAGTATGCTCTCTCATATAAAATACCAAAATTCTAATTTTACGAGAATTGAAAAAATCTAAATATTATCTAGGCACCCCAATGTTTAAACAATATTTCTCTGAATATAATCTGTCAGAAAAAATATAAAATGCCCTATTCTACTTTGTTTTGGAGTATATACACCAACTCCATATGCTCTCTCATGTAAAATACAGAAATTCTATATTTAAGCACATCGAAATAAATCTATATATAATATAGGAGCCCCAATGTCAAAAGCAAAATTGCTCTTAATATAATCTGTCAAATAAAATACACAATGCCATTTTCTACTTTGTTTTGTAGTATATACACCAACTCAATATGCTCTATCATGTAAAATACCAAACTTCTAATTTTACCCGAATCGAAAATATCTAAATATTATCTAGGCACCCGAATGTAAAAAACAAAATAGCTCTAAATTTCATCTGTCAGAAAAAATATACAATAAACCGATTCTACTCTGTTTTGGAGTATATACACCAACTCAGTGTGCTCTCTCATATAAAATACCGAAATTCTAATTTTACGTGAATCGAAAAAATCTAAATATTATCTAGGCACCCCAATGGTAAAAACAATATTGCTCTGAATATAATCTGTTAGAAAAAAATACAATGCCCTTTTCTACTCTGTTTTAAAGTATATACACCCACTCAATATGCTCTCTCATGTAAAATACCAAAATTCTAATTTTACATGAATCGAAAAAAAATCTAAATAATATTTTGGCGCCCCAAAGTTAAAGAAAAATGGCTCTGAATATAGTCTGTTAGAATAAATATACAATGCCTTATTATACTCTGTTTTGGAGTATATACACCAACTCACTATGCTCTCTAATGTAAAATACCGAAATTCTAATATTACGTGAATTGAAAAAAATCTAAATATTATCTACGCACCCCAATGTTAAAAACAAAATTGCTCTGTATATATTCTGTCAGAAAAAATATATAATGCCCTATTCTACTGTGTTTTACGGTATATACACCAACTCCATATGCTCTCTCATGAAAAATACACAAATTCTATATTTACTCGAATCGAAAAAGATCTAAATATTAACTAGGCTACCTAATGTTATAAGCAAAATGGCTCTGAATATCATCTGTCAGAAAAATATATACAATGCCTTTTTCTACTTTGTTTTGTAATATATACACCAATACAATATGCTCTCTCATATAAAATACAGAAATTCTAATTTTACCCGAATCAAAAAAATGTAAATATTATCTAGGCACCCCAATGGTTAAAAGAAACTTTCTCTGAATATAATCTCTCAGAGAAAATATACAAGGCTGTATTCTACTCTTTTTTGAGTATATACACCAACAGTATATGCTCTCTCATGTAAAATATAAAAATTCTATATTTAAGCGAATCGATAAAAATCTGAATATTATGTAGGAACCCCAATGTTCAAAGCAAAATTACTCTGAATATAATCTGTCAGAAAAAATATACAATGCCCTTTTCTACTCTGTTTTGTAGTATATACACCAACTCAATATTCTCTCCCATGTAAAATACCGAAATTCTAATTTTACCCTAATCGAAAAAATCTAAATATTATCTAGGCACCCCAATGTTAAAAACAAAATTGCTCTGAATATAATCTGTCAGAAAAAATATACAATGCCCTATTCTACTCTATTTTGGAGTATATACACCAACTCAGTATGCTCTCTCATGTAAAATACAAGAATTCTAATTTTACGTGAATCGAAGAAAATCTAAATATTATCTAGGCACCCGAATGCCAAAAGCAGAATTGCTCTGAATATAATCTTTCAGAAAAAATATACAATGCAATTTTCGACTCGGTTTTAGAGTATATACACCAACTCAATATGCTCTCTCATGTAAAATAGAGAAATTCTAATTTTACGTGTATCGAAAGATAGTAAAAAATATTTAGACGCCCCAAAGTTAAAAGTAAATGGCTCTGAATATAGTCTGTTAGAAGAAATATACAATGCCTTTTTCTACTCTGCTTTGGAGTATATACACCAACTCAGTATGCTGTCTAATGTAAAATACCAAAATTCTAAGTTTACGTTAATTGAAAAATATCTAAATATTATCTATTAACCCCAATGTTAATAAAAAAATTGCTCTGAATATATTCTGTCAGAAATAATATACAATGCCCTATTCTATTCTGTTTTGGAGTATATACACCAATTCATTGTGCTCTGTCATGAAAAATACAGAAATTCTAATTTTACTTGAATCAAAAAACTGTAAATATTATCTAGGTACCCAAATGTTAAAAACAAAATTGCTCTGAATATAGTCTGTCAGAGAAAATATACAATGCCCTATTCTACTCTGTTTTGGAGTATATACACCAACTCCATATGCTCTCTCATGTAAAATACAGAAATTCTATATTTAAGCAAATCGATAAAAATCTAAATAATATCTAGGCACCCCAATGTTAAAAACAAAATTGCTCTGAATATAATCTTTCAGAAAAAGAATACAATGCCCTTTTCTACTCTGTTTTGTGGTATATATACCAACTCAATATGCTCTCTCATGTAAAATACTGAAATTCTAAATTTATGTGAATCGATCAAAATCTAAATATTATCTAGGCACCCCAATGTTTAAAACAAAATGTCTCTGAATATAATCTGTCAGAAAAAATATACAATGCCCTATTCTACTCTGTTTTGGATTATATACACCAACTCAGTATGCTCTCTCATATAAAATACGAAAATTCTAACTTTACATAAATCTAAACAAATCTAAATATTATCTAGGCACACCACTGTTGATAACTAAATTGCTCTGAATATAATCTGTCAGAGAAAATATAGAATGCCCTTTTTTACTTTGTTTTAGCGTATATACAGCAACTCAATATGCCCTCTTAATTGAAATACCGAAATTCTAATTTTACGTGAATCGAAAAAAATCTAAATAATATCTAGGCGCCCCACATTTAAAAGAAAATGGCTCTGAATATAGTGTGTTAGAAAAAATATAGAATGCCTTATTCGACTCTGTTTTGCAGTATATACACCAACTCACTATGCTCTCGAATGTAAAATACCAAAATTCTAAATTTACGTGAATTGAAAAAAATCTAAATATTATCTAGGCACACGAATGTTAAAAACAAAATTTCTCTGAATATATTCTGTCAGAAAAAATATACAATGCCCTATTCTACTCTGTTTTGGAGTATATACACCAACTCCATATGCTCTCTTATGTAAAATACAGAAATTCCATATTTAATCGAATCGAAAAAAATCTAAATATTATCGAGGCACCCCAATGTTAAAAGCAAAATGGCTCTGAATATAATCTGTCAGAAAAAATACACAATGCCTTTTTCTACTTTGTTTTGTAATATATACACCAATTCAATATGCTCTCTAATGTAAAATACAGAAATTCTAATTTTACCCGAATCAAAAAGATGTAAATATTATTTAGGCACCCCAATGTTTAAAACAAAATTGCTCTGCATATAATCTGTCAGAAAAAATATACAGTGCCGTATTCTACTCTGTTTTGGTGTTTATACACCAAGTCCATATGCTCTCTCATGTAAAATACAGAAAATCTATATTTAAGCGAATCGAAAAAAATCTAAATATTATCTAGGCACCCCAATGTTAAAAAAAAATTTCTCTGAGTATAATCTTTCAGATAAAATTTAAAATACCATATTCTACTCTGTTATGAAGTATATACATCAACTCAATATGCTCTCACTTGTAAAATAACGAAATTCTAATTTTACGCGAATCAAAAAAAATCTAAATGATATCTCGGCGACCAAAAGTTACAAGAAAATGGCTCTGAATATAGTCTGTCAGAAAAAATATACAATGCCTTATTCTACTCTGTTTTGGAGTATATACACCAACTCAGCACGCTCTCTCATGTAAAATAAAAAAATTCTTATTTTATGTGAACTGAAAAAAATCTAAATATTATCTAGGCACCCCAATGTTAAAAGCAAAATTGCTATGAATATAATCTTTCAGAAGAAATATACAATGCCCTTTTCTACTCTGTTTTGGAGTATATACACCAACTCAATATGCTCTCACTTGTAAAATACCGAAATTAAAATTTTACGTGAATCGAAAGAAATCTAAATAATATCTAGGCGCCCCATAGTTAAAAGACAATGGCTCTGAATATAGTCTGTTAGAAAAAAAGTACAATGCCTTATTCGGCCCTGTTTTGGAGTATATACACGAACTCAGTATGTTCTCTCATGACATATAGAGAAATTCTTAATTTACATAAATCGAAAAAAATCTAAATATTTTCTAGGAACCCCAATGTTAAAAGCAAAATTGCTCTGAATAGAATCTGTCAAAAAAATATATAATGCCCTATTCTACTCTGTTTTGGAGTATATACACCCACTCAGTATGCTCTCTCAAGTAAAATAGAGAAATTCTATATTTAAGCGAATCGAAAAAAATCTAAATATTATCTAGGCACACTAATGTAAAAAACAAAATTGCTCTGAGTATACTCTGTCAGAAAAAATATACAATGCCTTATTCTACTTTCTTTTGGCATATACATACTAACTCAGTATGCTCTCTAATGAAATATACCAAAATTATAAATTTACGTGAATTGAAAAAATTCTAAAGATTATCTAGGCACCCCAATGTTAAAGGCAAAATTGCTCTGAATATAATCTGTCATAAAAAATGTACAATGCTTTATTCTACTGTGTTTTGGAGTTTATACACCAACTCATTATGCTCTCTAATGTAAAATACAGAAATTATAATTTTACTCGAATCGAAAATATCTAAATATTATCTAGTCACCCGAATTTTAAAAGTAAAATTGCTCTGAATATAATCTATCAGAAAAAATATATAATGCGCTATTCTACTCTCTTTTGGAGTATATACACCAACTGAGTATACTCTCTCATGTAAAATAAAAAAATTCTAAATTTACGTGAATCGAAAAAAATCTAAATATTATATAGGCACCCCAATGTTAAAAACAATATTGCTCTGAATATAATCTGTCAGAAAAAATATACAATGCCCTATTGTACTCTGCTTTGCGGTATATACACCAACTCAATATGCTCTCTCATGTAAAATAGCGAAATTTAAATTTTACGCGAATTGAGAAAAATTTAAATAATATCTAGGCACCCCAAAGTTAAACAAAAATGGCTCTTATTATAGTCTGTTAGACAAAATATACAATGCGTTATTCTACTCGGTTTTGGAGTATATGCACCAACTCAGTACGCTCTCTCATTTAAAATAAAGAAATTAAAATTTTAACCGAATCGAAAAAATCTAAATTTTATCGAGGCATCCGAACGTTAAAAGCAAAATTGCTCTGAATATAATCTGTCAGAAAGAATATACAATAATCTATTCTACTCTGTTTTGGAGTATATACACCAACTCAGTATGCTCTCTCATGTAAAATACCGAAATTCTAATTTTAGGTGAATCGAAAAAAATCTAAATATTATCTAGGCAACCCAATGTTAAAAGCAAAATTGCTCTGAATATAATCTGTCAGAAAAAATATACAATGCTTTTTTCTACTTTGTTTTGGAGTATATACACCAACTCAATATGCTCTCTCATGCAAAATACAGAAATTTTAATTTTATGTGAATCGAAAAATATCTAAATAACATCGAGGTACCCCACTGTAAAAAGCAATATTGCTCTGAATATAATCTGACAGAAAAAATATAAAATGCCCTATTCTATTCTGTTTTGGATTATATACACCAACTCAGTATGCTCTCTCATGTGAAGTACAAAAATTATAAATTTAAGCGAATCAAAAAAAATCTAAATATTAACCAGGAACCCCCATGTTAAAAGCAAAATTTCTCTGAATATAGTCTGTCAGAAAAAATCTGAAATGCCCTTTTCTACTCTGTTTTGTAGTATATACACCAACTCAATATGGTCTCTCATGTAAAACACAAAAATTCTAATTTTACGCAAATCTAAAAAAATATAAATAATATCTAGGCTCCCCAAAGTTAAAAGAAAATGGCTGTGAATATAGTCTGTTAAAAAAAATATACAATGTTTTATTCTACTCTGTTTTGGAGTATATACACCAATTCAGGATGCTCTCTCATGTAAAATACCGAAATTCTAATTTTACGAATATCGAAAAAAATCTAAATATTATCTAGGCACCTGAATGTTAAAAGCAAAATTGCTCTGAATATAATCTGTCAGAAAAAATATACAATGCCCTATTCTACTCTGTTTTCGAGTATATACACCAACTCAGTATGCTCTCCCATGTAAAATACCGAAATTCTAATTTTACGTGAATTGAAAAAAATCTACATATTATCTAGGCACCTTAATGTTTAAAGCAAAATTGCTCTGAATATAATCTGTCAGAAAAAATATACAATGCTCTTTTCTACGTGGTTTTAAATTATATACACCAACTCACTATGCTCTCTCATGTAAAATACCGAAATTCTAATTTTACATGTATCGATAAAAATCTAAGTAATATCTAGGCGCCCCAAAGTTAAAATAAAATGGCTCTGAATATAGTCTGTTAGAAAATATATACAGTGCCTTTTTCTACTCTGTTTTGTACTATACACACCAACTCAGTACGCTCTCTCATGTAAAATACCAAAATTCTAATTTTAGGTGAATCGAAAAAAATCTAAATATTATCTAGGCACCCCAATGTTAATAACAAAATTTCTCTGAATATAATCTGGAAGAAAATATATAGAATGCCCTATTCTAATCTTTTTTGGAGTATATACACCAACTCATTTGGCTCTCTAATGTAAAATACAGAAATTATAATTTTACCCGAATCGAAAATATGTAAATATTATCTCGGCACCCGAATGGTAAAAGCAAAATTGCTCTGAATATAATCTATCAGAAAAAATATACAATGCCGTATTCTACTCTTTTTTGGAGTATATGCACCAACTCAGTATGCTCTCTCATGTAAAATACCGAAATTCTAATTTTAAGCAAATTGAAAAAACTCTAAATATTATCTAGGCACCCCAGTGTTTAAAGCAAAATTGCTCTGAATATAATCTGTCAGAAAAAAATACACAATGCCCTATTCTACTCTTTTTTGGAGTATATCCTCCAACTCAGTATGCTCTCTCATGTAAAATACAGTAATTATAATTTTACCCGAATCGAAAAAATGTAAATAATATTTAGGTGCCCCAAAGTTAAAAGAAAATGGCTCTGAATAAAGTCTGTTAGAAAAAATATACAATGCCTTATTCTAGTCTGTTTTGGAGTATATACAACAACTCAGTATGCTCTCTTATGTAAAATACCAAAATTCTAAATTTACGTGAATCGAAAAAAAATCAAAATATTATCCAGGTACTGCAATGTTAAAAGCAAAATTGCTCTGAATATAATCTTTCAGAATAAATATACAATGCCCTATTCTACTCTGTTTTGAAGTATATACACCAACTCCGTATGCTCTCTTCTGTAAAATACCGAAATTCTAATTTTAAGCAATTGGAAAAAAATCTAAATATAATCTAGGCACTAGAATGTTTAAAGCAAAATTGCTCTGAATATAATCCGTCAGAAAAAATATACAATGCCCTATTCTACTCTGTTTTAGATTATATATACCAACTCAGTATGCTCTCTCATGTAAAATACACAAATTATAATTTTACCCGAATCATTAAAATCTAAATATTATCTAGGCACCCGAATGTTAAAAGCAAAATTGCTCTGAATATGATCTGTCAGAAAAAATATACAATGCCCTTTTCTACTCTTTTTTAGAGTATATACACCAACTCAATATGCTCTCTCATGTAAAATATCTAAATTCTTATTTTGCGTGAATCGAAAAAAATCTAAATAATATCTAGGAACTCGAAAGGTAAAAGAAAATGGCTCTAAATATACTCTGTTAGAAAAAATATACAATGCCATATTCTAATCTGTTTTGGTGTATATACACCAACTCAGTATGCTCTCTCATGTAAAATACAGAAATTCTAATTTTACCCGAATCGAAAAAATCTTAATTTTATCTAGGTACCCCAATATTAAAAACAAAATTTCTCTGAATATAATCTGTCAGAAAAAATATACAATGCCCTATTGTACTCTGTATTGTAGTATATACACCAACTTCATATGCTCTCTCATGTAAAATACAGAAATTCTATATTTAAGCGAATCGAAAAAAATCTAAATATTATCTAGGCACCCCATTGTTAAAGCAAAATTGCTATGAACATAATCTGTCAGAAAAAATATACAATGCCCTTTTCTACTCTGTTTTGTAGTATATACACCAACTCAATATGCTCTCACATGTAAAATACAGAAATTCTAATTTTACACATATCGATGATAATTTAAATAATATCTAGATGCCCCAAAGATAAAAGTAAATGGCTCTGAATATAGTCTGTTAGAAAAAATATACAATGCCGGTTTCTGCTCTTTTTTGTAGTATTTACGCCAACTCAATATGCTTTCTCATGTAAAATACCAAAATTCAAATTTTACGTGAATCGAAAAAAATTTAAATATTATCTAGGCACCCCAATGTTAAAAAAAAATTGCTTTGAATATAATCTGTCAGAAAAAATATACAATGCCCTATTCTACTCTGTTTTGGAGTATATACACCAACTCCATATGCTCTCTCATGTAAAATACAGAAATTCTATATTTAAGAGAATCGAAAAAAATCTAAATATTATCTAGGCATTCCAATGTGAAAAGCAAAATTTCTCTTAATATAATCTGTCAGAAAAAATATACAATGCCCTTTTCTACTATGTTTGGAGTATATACACAAACTCAATATGCTGTTTCATGTAAAATATTGAAATTCTAATTTTACGCGAATCGAAAAAAATCGAAATAATATCTAGGCGTTTCAAAGTTAAAAAAAATGACTCGAAATATATGGTCTGTTAGAAAAAATATACAATGCCTTTTTCTACTCTGTTTTGGAGTATATACACCAACTCAGTATGCTCTCTCATGTAAAATACAGAAATTCTAATTTTACCATAATCGAAAAAATCTAAATATTATCTAGGTTCTCCAATGTTGATAACTAAATTGCCCTGATTATAATCTGTCAGAAAAAATATACAATGCCCTATTCTACTTTGTTTTGGAGTATATACACAAACTCCATAGGCTCTCTCATGTTAGATACAAAAATTCTATATCTAAGTGAATCGATAAAAATCTAAATATTACCTAGGAACCCACATGTATAAGCAAAATTGCTCTGAATATTATCTGTCAGACAAAATATACAAAGCCGTTTTCTACTTTGTTTTGTAGTATATACACCCACTCAATATGCTCTCTCATGTAAAATAGAGAAATTCAAATTTTACCCGAATCCAAAAAATTTAAATATTATCTTGGCACCCCAGTGTTAAAAACAAAATTGCTCTGAATATAATCTGTCAGATAAAATACACAATGCCGTATTCTACTCTGTTTTGGAGTATATACACCAACTCAGTATGCTCTCTCAGGTAACATACCAAACTTCTAATTTTACGTTCATGGAAAATTATCTGAATATTATCAAGGCAGCACAATGTAAAAAGGAAAATTGCTCTGAATATAATCTGTCAGAAAAAATATACAATGCCCTATTCTACTCCGTTTTGGAGTATATACACCAACTCCATATGCTCTCTCATGTAAAATACCAAAATACTAATTTTACGTCAAACGAAAATAATCTAAATGTTATCTAGGCACCCCAATGTTAAAAGCAAAATTGTTCTAAATATAATCTGTCTGATAAAATACACAATGCCTTTTTCTACTCTTTTCTGAGTATATACACCAACTCAATATGCTCTCTCATGTAAAATACCGAAATTCAAATTTTACGTGAATCGAAAAAACTCTAAATAATATCTATGCGCCCCAAAGTTAAAAGAAAATGGCTCTGAATATATTCTGTTATAAAAAATATACAATGCCTTCTTCTACTCTGTTTTGGAGTATATACACCAACTCAGTATGCTCTCTCATGTAAAATATCAAATTCTAATTTACCCGAATCGAAAAAATCTAAATATAATCTAGGAACCCCAATGTTAAAAAAAAATTGCTCTGAATATAATTTGCCAGAAAAAATATACAATGCCCTATTCTTCTCTGATTTGAAGTATACACACCAACTCAGTATGCTCTCTCAAGTAAAATACCGAAATTCTAGTTTTACGTGAATCGAAAATAATCTGAATAGTATCTAGGCAACCCAATGTTAAAAGCAAAATTGCTCTAAATATAATCTGTCAGAAATAATATTCCATGCCCTTTTCTATTATGTTTTGGAGGATATACACCAACTAAGTATGCTCTCTCATGTAAAATAACGAAATTCTAATTTTACCCGAATAAAAAAATTTAAATAATATCTAGGCACCCCAATGTTAAAAAAAAATTGCTCTGAATATAATCTGTTAGAAAATATATGCAACGCCCTATTCTACTCTGTTTTCGAGTAGATACACAAAGACCATATGCTCTCTCATGTAAAATATAGAAATTCTATATTTAAGCGAATCGAAAAAAATCTAAATAGTATCTAGGCATCCCAATGTTAAAAGCAAAATTTCTTTCAGTATAATTTATCAGAAAAAAATTACAATGACCAACTCTACTTTTTTTTGGATTATATAAACCAACTCCATATTATTTTTCATGTAAAATACAGAAAATCTATATTTAAGCGAATGGAAAAATATCTATATATTATCTAGGCACCCCAATGTTAAAAGCAAAATTGCTCTGAATATAATTTGTCAGAAAAAATATACAATGCCCTTTTCTTCTCTGTTTTATAGTATATACAGCAACTCAATATGCTCTGTCATGTAAAATACAGAAATTCTAATTTTACCCGAATTGAAAAAATCTAACTATTATCTAGGTACCCCAATGTTAAATACAAAACTGCTCTGAATATAATCTGTCATAAAAAATACACAATGCCCTTTTCTACTCTGTTTTGGAGTATATACACCAAACCAATATGCTCTCTCATGTAATATACCGAAATTCTAATTTTACACGAATCGAAAAAAATCTAAATAATATCTAGGCGCCCCAAAGTTAAAAGAAAATGGCTCTGAATATAGTCTGTTAGAAAAAATATACAATGCCTTATTCTACTCTGTTTTGGAGTATATACACCAACTAAGTATGCTCTCTCATGTAAAATAGAAAAATTAAAATTATACGTGAATCGAAAAGAATCTAAATATTATCTAGGAACCCCAATGTTAAAGCAAAATTGCTCTGAATATAATCTGTCGGAAAAAATATACAATGTCCTATTCTACGCTGTTTTGGAGTATATACACAAAGCCAATATGCTCTCTCATGTAAAGTACAGAAATGCTGTATTAAAGATAATTAAAAAAAACTAAATATTGTCTAGGCACCCCAATGTTAAAAGCAAAATTGCTCTGAAAATAATTTGTCAGAAAAAATCTAAAATGCCCTTTTCTTCTCTGTTTTATAGTATATACACCAACTCAATATGCTCTCTCATGTAAAATACAGAAATTCAAATTTTACCCGAATCGAAAAAATCTAACTATTATCTAGCTACCCCAATGTTAAACACAAAATTGCTCTGAATATAATCTGTCACAAAAAATATACAATGCCCTTTTCTACTCTGTTTTGGAGTATATACACCAAACCAATATGCTCTCTCATGTAAAATACAAAAATTCTAATTCTACACGAATCGAAAAAATCTAAATATTATCTAGGGAACCCAATGTTAAAAGCAAATTTCTCTGAATATAATCTGTCAGAAAAAATAGACAATGCCCTTTTCTACTCTGTTTTGTATTATATACACCAACACAATATGCTCTCTCTTGTAAAATACAAAAATTCTAATTTTACCCGAATAGAAAAAATGTAAATATTATCTACGCATCCCAATGTTAAAAACAAAATTGCTCTGAATATAATCTGTCAGAAAGAATATACAATGCCCTAATCTACTCTGTTTTGGAGTATATAAACCAACTCATTATGCTCTCTCATGTAAAATACCGTAATTCTAATTTTACGAGAATCGAAAGAAATCTAAATATTATCTAGGCACCCCAATGGTAAAAGCAAAATTGCTCTGAATAAAATCTGTCAGGAAAAATACACAATGCCCTTCTCTACTCTGTTTTGGATTATGTACACCAACTGAATATGCTCTTTCATATAAAATGCCGAAATTCTAATTTTACGCGAATCAAAAAAAATCTAAATAATATCTAGGCACCCCAAAGTTAAAAGAAAATGGCTCTGAATATAGTCTGTTAGAAAAAATATACAATGACTTATTCTACTTTGTTTTGGAGTATGTAAACCAACTCAGTATGATCTCTCATTAAAATACAGAAATTCTAATTTTACCCGAATCGAAAATATCTAAATATTATCTAGGCACCCCAATGTTAAAAGCAAAACTGCTCTAAATAAAATATGTCAGAAAAAATATACAATGCCCTTTTCTACTCTGTTTTGTAGTATATGCATCAACTCAATATGCTCTCTCATGTAAAATACAGAAATTCTAATTTTACCCGAATCGAAAAAATCTAAATATTATCTAGGAACCCCAATGTTAAAAGTAAAATTGCTCTGAATATACTCTGTCGGAAAAAATATGCAATGCCCTTTTCTACTCTGTATTTTAGTATATACACCAACTCAATATGCTCTCTAATGTAAAATACAGAAATTCTTATTTTATCCGCATAAAAAAAAATCTAAATATTATCTAGGCACCCCAATATTAAAAAAAAATTGATTTGAATACAATATGTCAGAAAATATATTCAATGTTCTATTCTACTCTGTTTCATACAATATACACCAACTCAAAATGCTCTCTTATGTAAAATACAGAAATTCTATATTTAAGTGAATCGAAACAAATCTAAATATTATCTAGCACCCCAATGTTAAAAGAAAAATCGCTCTGAATTTAATCTGTCAGAAAAAATATACAATGCCCTTTCCTACTCTGTTTGGTAGTATATACCCCAACTCAATATTCTCTCTCATGTAAAATATTGAAATTCTAATTTTACGTGAATCGAAAAAAATCTAAATTATATCTAGGCACACAAAAGTTAAAAGAAAATGGCTCTGAATATAGTCTATTAGAAAAAATATACAATGCCATATTCTGCTTTGTTTTGGAGTATATACACCAACTCAGTATGCTCCCTCATGTAAAATACAGAAATTCTAATTTTACCCGAATCGAAAAAATCTAAATATTATCTAGGCACCCCAAAGTTAAAAACAAAACTGATCTAAATATAATCTGTCAGGAAAAATATACAATGCCCTATTCTATTCTGTTTCGTAGTATATACACCAACTCCATTTGCTCTCTAATGTAAAATACAGTAATTCCATATTTAAGTGAATCGAAAAAAATCTAAATATTATCTAGGCACCCCAATGTTAAAATAATAATTTCTCTGAATTTAATGTGTCATAAAAAATATACAATGCCGTTTTCTACTCTGTTTTGTAGTATATACCCCAACTCAATATGCTCTCTCATGTAAATTACTGAAATACTAATTTTACGGGAATCGAAAAAAATCTAAATATTATCTAGGAACCCTAATATTAAAAGTAAAATTCCTCTGAATATAATCTGTCAGAAATAATATACAATGCCCATTTCTACCCTGTTTTGTAGTATATACACCAACCAAATATGCTCTCTCCTCTAAAATACAGAAATTCTATATACCCGCGAATTGAAAAAAATCTAAATATTATCTAGGCACCCCAATGTGGAAAGAAAACGGATCAGAATATAATCTGTCAGAAAATATATAGAATGCCCTTTTCTACTGTGTTTTGGGGTATATACACCAACTCAATATTGTCTCTCATGTAAAATACAGAAATTGTAAATTTACTCAAATCGAAAAAAATCTAAATATTATCTAGGCACGCCAATGTTAAAAGAAAAATTTCTCTGAATATAATGTGTCAGAAAAAATATACAATGCTTTTTTCTACTCCGTTTGGGGGAATATACACCAACTCCTTATGCTCTCATATAAAATACAGATATTCTATATTTAAGCGAATCGAAAATAATCTAAATATTATCTAGGCACCCCAATGTTAAAAGCAAAATTCCACTGAATATAATCTATTAGAAGAAATATACAATGCCCTATTCTACTCTGTTTTGGAGTATATACACCAACTCAATATGCTCTCTCATGTAAAATACGGAAATTCTAATTTTAGGCGAATCGAAAAAAATCTAAATAATATTTAGGCACCACAAAGTTAAAAGAAAATGGCTCTGAATATAGTCTCTTAGGAAAAATATACAATGCTTTATTCTACTCTGTTTTGGAGTATATGCACCATCTCAGTATGCTCTCTCATGTAAAATAAAGAAATTCTAATTTTACCCGAATCGAAAATATCTAAATATCTATGCACGCCAATGTTTAAAACAAAATTGCTCTGAATATAATTTGTCAGAAAAATTATACAATGCCTTATTCTACTCTGTTTTGGAGTACATACACAAACTCCATATGCTCTCTCATGTAAAATACAGAAATTCTGTATTTAAGCGAATTGAAAAAAATCTAAATATTATTCAGGCACCCAAATGATAAAATCAAAATTGCTCAGAATATAATCCGTCAGAAAAAATATACAATGCCCTATTCTAATCTGTTTAGGAGTATATACACCAACTCCATATGCTCTCTCATATTAAATACAGAAATTCTATATTTAAGCGAATCGACATAATCTATATATTATCTAGGCACCCCAATGTTAAAAGGAAAATTGTTCTGAATATAATCTGTCAGAAAAAATACATAATAACCTATTCTACTCTGTGTTGGAGTATATAAACCAACTCCATATGCTCTCTCATATAAAATACAGAAATTCTATATTGAAGCGAATCAAAAAAAATGTAAATAATATTTAGGTGCCCCAAAGATAAAGGAAAATGGCTCTGAATATAGTCTGTTAGAAAAAATATACAATGCCTTATTCTACTCTGTTTGGAGTATATACAGCAACTCAGTAGGCTCTCTCATGAAAAATACAGAAATTCAATATTTAAGCGAATCGAAAAACATCTATATATGATCTAGGAACCACAATGTTAACAACAATATTGCTCTGAATATAATCTGTCAAAAAAAATATACAATGCCCTATTCTACTCTGTTTTTGAGTATGTACACCAACTCAGTATGCTCTCTCATGTAAAATACAGAAATTCTTTATTTAAGCGAATCGAAAAAAATATAAATATTATCTAGGAGCTCCAATGTTAAAAGCAAAATTGCTCCGAATATAATCTCTCAGAAGAAATAGACAATGATCTTTTCTACTCTGTTTTGTAGCACATACACCAACTCAATATGGTCTCTCATGTAAAATACCGAAATTCAAATTTTACGAGAATTGAAAAAAATCTAAGTAATATCTAGGCGTGCCAAAGTTAAAAGAAAATGGCTCTGAATATAGTCTGTTAGATAAAATATACAATGCGTTATTCTACTCTGTTTTGGGGTATATACACCAACTCAGTATGCTCTCTCATGTAAAATAGAGATATTCTAATTTTATTCTAATCGAAAAAATCTAAATATTATCTAGGCACCCCAATGTTAAAAACAAAATTGCTCTGAATATATTCTGTCAGAAAATATATACAGTGTACTTTTCTACTCTGTTTTGGAGTATATACAAAAACTCCATATGCTCTCTCATGTAAAATACAGAAATTGTATATTTAAGACAATCGAAAAAAATCTAAATATTATCTAGGCACCTTAATGTTAAAAGCGAAATTGCACTGAATATAAACTGTCAGAAAAAATATACAATGCCCTTTTCTACTCTGTTTTGTAGTATATACTCCAACACAATATGCTCTCTCATGTAAAATGCCGAAATTCTAATTTTACGCGAATAGAAAGACATATTATTAATATCTTGGCGCCCCAAAGTTAAAAGAAAATGGCTCTGAATATTGTTTGTTAGAAAAAATATACAATGTCTTATTCTAATCTGTTTTGGAGTACATACACCAACTCAGTATGCTCTCTCATTTAAAATACAGAAATTCTAATTTTACCTGAATTGAAAAAATCTAAATATTATCTATTCACCCCAATGTTTTAAACAAAATTGCTCTGAATATCATATATCAGAAAAAATATACAATGCCCTATTCTACTCTGTTTTGGAGTATATACACCAACTCCTTACGCTCTCATATAAAATACAGAAATTCTATATTTAAGCGAATCAAAAATAATCTAAATATTATCTAGGCACCCCAATGTTAAAAGCAAAATTCCACTGAAAATAGTCTGTCAGAAAATATATACAATGCCCTTTTCTACTCTCTTTTGCAGTATATACACCAACTCAATATGCTCTCTCATGTAAAACAATGAAATTCTAAATTTATGCGAATCAAAAAAATTCTAAATATTATCTAGGCACCCCAATGTTAATAGCAAAATTGCTCTGAATGTAGTCTGTCAGAAAAAATATACAATGCCCTTTTCTACTCGGTTTTGGAGTATATACACCAACTCAATATGCTGTCTCATTTAAAATACCAAAATTCTAATATTACATGAATCGAAAAAATCTAAATATTATCTATGTACCTCAATGTAAATACAAAATTGCTCTGAATACAATCTGTCAGTAATAATATACAATGCCTTTTTTTCTACTCTGTTTTGGAATCTATACACACACTCAATGTGCTCTCTTATATAAAACACCGAAATACTAATTTTACGCGAACTGAAAAAATTCTAAATATTATCTATGCACCCCATTGTAAAAAGCAAATTTCCTGTGAATATAATGTTTCAGACAAAATATACAATGCTTTTTTCTACTCTCTTTTGGAGTATATACACCAACCAAATATGCTCTCTCATGTAAAATACCGAAATTCTATATACACGCGAATAGAAAAAAATCTAAATATTAGCTATACACTCCAATGTGGAAAGAAAATGGATCTGAATATATTCTGTCAGAAAAAATATACAATGATTTTTTCTACTTAGTTTTGGGATATATAAACCAACTCAATACGCTCTCTCATGTAAAATACCGAAATTCTAAATTTACACGTAACAAAAATCATCTAAATATTATCTAGGCACCCCAACGTTAAAAGCAAAATTGCTCTGAAAATAATCTTTCAGAAAAAATATACAATGCTTTTTTCTACTCTGTTTTGGAGTATATACACCAACCCAATATGCTCTCTCATGTAAAATACCGAAATTCTATATACACGCGAATTGAAAAAAATCTAAATATTATCTAGTCACCCCAATGTGGAAAGAAAATAAATCTAAATATAATCTGTCAGAAAAAATATACATTGCCCTTTTCTACTCTCTTTTGGAGTATATAAACCAACTCAATATGCCCTCTCATGTAAAATACCGAAATTCTAAATTTACGTGAATCGAAAAAAATCTACATATTATCTAGGCACCCCAATGTTAAAAGCAAAATTGATCTGAATATAATCTTCCAGAAAAAATATACAATACCCTTTTCTACTCTGTTTTGGAGTATATACACCAACCCAATATGCTCTCTCATGTAAAATAAATAAATTCTATAAACACGCGAATCGAAAATATTCTAAATATTATCTAGGCACCCCAATGTGAAAAGAAAATGGATCTGAATATAATCTGTCAGAAGAAATACAAAATGCCCTATTCTACTCTGTTTTGGAGTATATACACCAACTCAATATGCTCTCTCATGTAAATTACCAAAATTCTAATTTTACGAAAATCGAAAAAAACCTAAATATTATCTAGGAACCCCAATATGAAAAGCAAAATTGCTCTGAATATAATCTGTCAGAAATAATATACAATGCCCATTTCTACCTTGTTTTCGAGTATATACACCAACCCAATATGCTATCCCATGTAAAATACAGAAATTCTATATACATGCGAATCGAAAAAAATCTAAAAATTATCTAGGCAACCCAATGTTAAAAGAAAAATTGCTCTGAATATAGTGTGTCACAGAAAATACACAATGCCGTCTTCTACTTTTTTTTGGAGCATATACACCAACTCAATATGCTCTCTAATATAAAATACAAAAATTCTAATTTTACCTGAATCGAAAATAATCTAATTATTATCTAGTTACCCCAATGTTAAAAGCAAAATTTCTCTGATTATTATCTTTCAAAAAAAATACACAATTCCCTTTTCTACTCTGTTTTAAAGTATATCAACCAACTCAATATGCTCTCTCATGTAAAATACTGAAATTCTACATTTAAGCGAATCGAAAAAAATCTAAATATTACCTAAGCACCCCAATGTTAAAAGCTAAATTGCTCTGAATATAATCTTTCAGAAAAAATATACAATGCCCTTTTCTACTCTGTTTTGGAATATATACACCGACCCAATATGCTCTCTCAGGTAAAAATACAAAAATTTTATATACACGCGAATCGAAAAAATTCTAAATATTATCTAGGCACCCCAATATAAACAGAAAATGTATCTGAATATAATCTGTCAGAGAAAATATTCAATGTCCTATTCTACTCTGTTTTGGAGTATATAAACCAACTCAATATGCTCTCTCATGTAATTAACAAATTCTAATTTTACAAGAATTGAAAAAAATCTAAATATTATCTAGGAACCCCAATATGAAAAGCAAAATTGCTCTGAATATAATCTGTCAGAAATAATATACAATACCCTTTTATACATTGTTTTGCGTAATATACACCAACTCAATATGCTCCCTCATGTAAAATGCCGAAATTGTAATTTTACGCGAATGTAAAAAAATCCAAATATTATCTAGGCACCCCAATGTTAAAAGCAAAATTTCTCTGAATATAATCTGTCAGAGAAAATACACAATGCCCTATTCTACTCTGTCTTGGAGTATATAAACCAAGTCAGTATGCTCTCTCATGTAAAATACCGAAATTCTAATTTTATGTGAATCGAAAAAAGTCTAAATATTATCTAGGCAACCCGATGTTAAAGGCAAAATTGCTCTGAATATAATCTGTCATAGAAAATATACAATGCCCTATTCTACTCTGTTTTGGAGTATATACACCAAATCAATATGCTCTCTCATGTAAAATATAGAAATCCTAAATTTACGCGCATCGAAAAAAATCTAAATAAAACCTAGGCGCCACGAAGTTAAAAGAAAATGGCTCTGAATATAGTCTGTTAGAAAAAATATACAATGCCTTACTCTACTCTGTTTTGGAGTATATAAACCAACTCAGTATGCTCTCTCATGTAAAATACAAAAATTCTAATTTTACCCGAATCGAAAAAATCTAAATATCATCTAGGCACCCCAATGTTAAAAACCAAATTTCTCTTAATATAATATGCCAGAAAAAATATACATTGCCTTATTCTAATCTGTATTGGAGTATATACACCAACTCCATATGCTCTCTCATGTAAAATATAGAAATTCTATATTTAAGGGAATTTTAAAAATATAAATATTATCTAGGCACCCCAATGTGAAAAGCAAAATTGCTCTGAATATAATCTGTCAGCAAAAATATACAATGCCCTTTTCTACTGTGTTTTGTAGTATATACTCCAACTCAATATGCTCTCTCATGTATAATATCGAAATTCTCATTTTATGTGAATCGAAATAAATCTAAATAATATCTAGGCGCCCCAAAGTTAAAAGAAAATGGATCTTAATATAGTCTGTTAGAAAAAATATACAATGCCTTATTCTACTTTGTTTTGGGGTATATACACCAACTCAGTATGCTCTCACTTGTAAATTACCGAAATTCTAATTTTATGTGAATCGAAAAAAATCTAAATATTATCTAGGCACCCAAATGTTGAAAGAAAATGGCTCTGGATATAATCTGTCATAAAAAATATACAATGCCCTTTTCTACTCTTTTTTGGAGTTCATATACCTACTCAGTATGCTCTCTCATGTAAAATACCAAAATTATAAATTTACATTAATCAAAGTAAATTTAAATGTTCTCTAAGCACCACAATGTAAAAAGCAAAACTTCTCTGAATATAATCTTTCATAAAAAAAAATACAATGCCCTCTTCTACTTAGTTTTGGAATGTATACACCAACTCAGTATACTCTCTCATGTAAAATACCGAAATTCTAAATTTATGAGAATCGAAATAAATCTAAATATTATCTAGGCACCACAATGTTAATAGCAAAATATCTCTGAAGGTAATCTGTCAGACAAAATATACAATGCCCTTTTGTACTTTGTTTTGGAGTACATAGACCAACTCAGTATGCTCTCTCATGTAAAATACGGAAATTCTAATTTTACCTGAATCGAAATAAATCTACATATTATCTAGGCACCTTAATATTAAAATCAAAATTGTTCTGAATATAATCTGTCAGAAAAAGTATAAAATATTTTATTCTACTTTGTTTTGGAGAATATACACCAACTCAATATGCTCTTTCAGGTAAATTGCAGAAATTTTAATTTTACACGTACCGATAAAAATTTAAATATTATCTAGGCACACCAATGTTAAAAGCAAAATTGCTCTGAATACAATGCGTCAGAAAAAATATACAGTGCGCTATTCTGCTCTGTTTTGGTGTATATACAACAACCAAATATGCTCTCTCACGTAAAATATCGAAATTCTAATTTTACGCTAATCAAAATAAATCTAAATATTATCTATGTATTCCAATGTTAAAAGGATAATTGCTCTGAATATAATCTGTCAGAAAGTATATACAAGGCTCTTTTCTACTCTGTTTACGAGTATATACACCAACTCAATATACTCTCTCATGTAAAATATCGAAATTATAATTTACACGAACTGAAAAAAATCTAAATATTATCTAGGCACCCCAATGTTAAAAGGAAAATTTCTCGGAATATAATCTATCAGAAAAAATATACAATGGCCGTTTCTACTCTGTTTGGGAGTATATATATCAACTCAGTATGCATTCTCATGTACAATACCAAAATTATAAATTTACGTTAATAAAAGTAAATTTAAATATTATCTACGCACCACAATGTAAAAAGCAAATCTTCTCTGAATATAATCTTTCAAAAAAATATATACAATGCCCTTTTCTACTCTGTTTTGGAATATATACACCAACTCACTATACTCTCTCAAGTAAAATACCGAAATTCTAAATTTAAACAAATCGAAATAAATCTAAATAATATCTAGTCACCCCAATGATAAAAGCTAAATTGCTCTGAATATAATCTTTCAGAGAAAATATACAATGCCCTTTTCTACTCTGTTTTGGAGTATATACACCAACACAATATGCTCTCTCAGGTAAATTACCGAAATTCAAATTTTACGTGAATCGAAAAAATTCTAAATATTATGTAGGCACCCCAATGTAAAAAGAAAATGGATCTGAATATAATCTGTCAGAAAAAATAGACAATGCCCTATTCTACTCTGTTTTTGAGTATATACACCAACTCAATATGCTCTCTCATGTAAATTACCAAATTCTAATTTTACGGGAATCAAAAAAAATCTAAATATTATCTAGGAACACCAACATAAAAAGCAAAATTGCGCTGAATATAATCTGTCAGAAATAATATACAATGCCCTTTTCTACATTGTTTTGCGTAATATACACAAACTCAATATGCTCCCTCATGTAAAATACCAAAATTCTAATTTTACGCGAATCTAAAGAAATCTAAATATTACCAAGGCATTCCAATGTTAAAAGCAAAATTGCTCTGAGTATAATTAGTCAGAAGAAACATACAGTTTTTTTTCCACTTTGTTTTGGAGTATATACACCAACTCAATATGCTCTCTCATGTAAAATACCGAAATTCTAATTTTACGTGAATCGATAAAAATCTAAATATTATCTAGGCACCCTAATGTAAAAAGGAAAATTGCTCTGAATATAATCTGTCAGAGAAAATACACAATGCCCTTTTCTACTCTGTTTTGGAGTATATAAGCAAACTCAATATGCTATATAATGTAAAATACAGAAATTCTAAATATACGCAAATCAAAAAAAATCTAATATCATCTAGGCACCCCAATGTAAAAAGCAAAATTTCTCTGAATAAAATCTGGCAGAGAAAATATACAATGCCTTTTTCTACTCTGTTTTGGAGTATATACACCAACTCAATATGCTCTCTCATATAACATACCGAAATTCTAAATTTACGCAAATCGAAAAAATTCTAAATATAATCTACGTACCCCAATATTAAAAGCATAATTTCTCTGAATATAATATGTCAAAAAATATATACAATGCCTTATTCTACTTTGTTTTGGAGAATATAAACCAACTAAATATCCTCTCTCATGTAAAATACCGAAATTCCAGTTTTACGTGAATCGAAAAAAATCTAAAAATTATCTAGGAACCCCAATGTTAAAATCAAAATTGCTCTAAATATAATCTGTCATACAAAATATACAATGCCCTATTATACTTTGTTTTGGAGTATATACACCAACTCAGTATGCTCTCTCATGTAAAATACCGGAATTCTAATTTTACGCGAATCGAAGAAAATCTTAATATTATCTAGGCTCCTCAATATTAAAAGCAAAATTGCACTGAATATAATTTGTCAAAAAAATATACAATGCTTTTTCCTACTTTGTTTTGGAGTATATACACCAACTCAATATGCTCTCTCATATAAAATATTGAAATTCTAAATTTAGGAGAATCGAAAAAAATCTGAATATTATCTAGGAACCCCAATTTTAAAGCAAAATTACTCTGAATATAATGTGTCAAAAAAATATACAATGCCCTATTCTACTCTGCTTTGGAGTATATACAGCAACTCCATATGCTCTCTCAAATAATATACATAAATTCTATATTTAAGCGAATCGAAGAAAATCTAAATATTATCTAGGCACTCCAATGTCAAAGACAAAATTTATCTGAATATAATATGTCAGAAAAAATATACAATGCCCTATTCTACTCTAATTTGGATTCTAAACACAAACTCCATATGCTCTCCCATGTAAAATACAGAAGCTCTATATTTAAGTGAATCAAAAAAAATCCAAATAATATCTAGGCACACCAATGTTAAAAGCAAAACTGCTCTGAATATCATCTGTCAGAAAAAATACACAATGTTCTTTTCTACGCTGTTTTGGAGTATATACACCAACTCAATATGCTCTCTCATGTAAAATACCGAAGTTCTAATTTTACGCATTTCGAAAGACATGTAAATAATATCTAGGCTCCCCAAAGTTAAAAGAAAATGGCTCTGAATATAGTCTGTTAGAGAAAATATACAATGCCTTATTCCACTCTATTTTGGAGTATATACACCAACTCAGTATGCTCTCTCATGTAAAATACAGAAATTCTAATTTTATCAGAATCATCAAAATCTAAAAATTGTCTAGGCACCCCAATGTTAAAAACAAAATTGCTCTAAATATAATCTGTCAGAAAAAATATACAATGCCCTATTCTTCTCTGTTTTGGTGTATATACAGCAACTCCATATGCTCTCTTATGTAAAATACAGAAATTGTATATTTAAGTGAATCGAAAAAAATCTAAACATTATCTAGGCACACCAATGTTAAAAGGGAAATGGATCTGAACATAATCTGTCAGAAAAACTATACAATGCTTTTTTCTACTCTGTTGTGGAGTATATACACCAACTCAATATGCTCTCTCATTTAAAATACCGATATTCTAATTTTACGTGAATCGAAAATAATCTAAATAATATCTTGGCGCCCCAAAGTTAAAAGAAAATGGCTCTCAATATAGACTGTTAGAAAAAATATACAATGTCTTACTCTACTCTCTTTTGGAGTATATACACCAACTCAGTATGCTCTCTCATGTAAAAGGCAGAAATTCTAAGTTTATGTGAATTGAAAAAAACGTAAATATTATCTAGGCACCCCAAGTTTAAAAACAAAATTGCTCTGAATATAATCTTTCAGCAAAAATATACAATGCCCTATTCTACTTGGTTTTGGAGTATATATACCAACTCCATATGCTCTCTCATGTAAAATACAGAAATTCTATATTTAAGTGAATCGAAGAAAATATAAATATTATCAAGGCATCCCAATATTAAAAGTAAAATTTCTCTGAATATAATATGACAGAAAAAATATACAATGCCCTTTTCTACTCTGTTTTCTAGTATATACACACACTCAATATGCTCTCTCATGTAAAATACCGAAATCCTAATTTTACGCGAATCAAAAAAATCTAAATAATATCTCGGTTCGCCAAAGTTAAAAGAAAGTGGCTCTGAATATAGTCTGTTAAAAAAAATATACAATGCCTTATTCTACCGGGTTTTGGTGTATATAGACAAACTCAGTATGCTCTCTCATGTAAAATACAGAAATTCTAATTTTACCCTAATCGAATAAAATTTAAATAATATCTACGCGCCCCAAAGTTAAAAGAAAATGGCTCTGAATATAGTCTGTTAGAAAAAAAATACAATGCCGTATTCTACTCTGTTTTTCAGTATATACATTAACTCAGTATGCTCTCTCAGATAAAATACCGAAATTCTAATTTTACGTGAATCGAAAAAAATTCTAAATAATATCTAGGCTCCCCAAAGTTAAAAGAAAATGGCTCTGAATATAGTCTGTTATAAAAAATATACAATGCCTTATTCCACTCTGTTTTGCAGTATAGGCACCAACTCTGTATGCTCTGTCATGTAAAATACAGAAATTCTAATTTTACCCGAATCGAAAAAAACAAAATATTGTCTAGGCACCCCAATGTTAAAAACAAAATTGCTCTGAATATAATCTGTCAGAAAAAATATACAATGCCTTATTGTACTCTGTTTTGGAGTATATACACCAACTCCATATTCCCTCTCATGTAAAATACAGAAATTCTACATTTAAGCAAATGGAAAAAAAATCTAAATGTTATCTAGACACCCCAATGTGAAAAACAAAATAGCTCTGAATATAATCTGTCAGAAAAATTTTACAATGCCTTATTTTATTCTGTTTGGGAGTATATACACCAACACCATATACTCTCTCATGTAAAATACCGAAATTCTAATTTTACGTGAATCGAAATAAATCTAAATATTATCTAGGCACCGCAATGTTAAAAACAAAATTGCTCTGAATATAATCTTTCATAAAAAATATACCATAACCTATTCAACTATTCTACTCTGTTTTGGAGTACATACACCAACTCCATATGCTCTCTCATGTAAAACACAGAAATTCTATATTAAAGCGAATCGAAAAAAATCTAAATATTATCTAGGCACCAGAATGTTAAAAACAAAATTGCTCTGAATATAATCTGTCAGAGAAAATATACAATGCCCTTTTCTACTCTGTTTTGGAGTATATACACCAACTCAATATGCTATCTCATGTAAAATACTGAAATTCTAATTTTACACGAATCGAAAAAAATCTAAATAATATCTAGGCGTCCCAAAGTTAAAAGAAAATGGCTCTAAATATTGTCTGTCAGAAAAAATATACAATGCCTTATTCAACTCTGTTTTGGAGTATATACACCAACTCAGTATGCTCTCAAATGTAAAATAATGAAATTCAAATTTTACGTGAATCGATAAAAATCTAAATATTATCTAGGCACCCCAATGTTAAAAGCAAAATTTCTCTGAATATAATCTGTCAGATAATACATACACTGCCCTCTTCTACTTTGTTTTGGAGTATATACACCAACTCCATATGCTCTCTCATGTAAAATACAAAAATTCAATATCTAAGCAAATCGAAAAAAATGTAAATATTATTTACGAACCACATTGTTAAAAGAAAAATTGCTCTGTATATAATCTGTCAAAAAATATACAATTCCCTTTTCTACTCTGTTTTGTAGTATATAAACCAACTCAATATGCTCTCTAATGTAAAATACAGAAATTCTAATTTTACCAGAATCAAAAAAATCTAATTATCTTTGCACCCCAATGTTAAAAACAAAATTGCTCTGAATATAATCTGTCAGTAAAATATACAATGCCGTATTCTACTCTGTTTTGGAGTACATACACCAACTCAGTATGCTCTCTCATGTAAAATACCGAAATTTTAATTTTACGTGAATCAAAAAAATCTAAATATTATCTGGGCAACCCAATGTTAAAAGCAAAATTGCTCTGAATATAATGTGTCAGAGAAAATATACAGTGCCCTATTTTACTCTATTTTGGAGTATATACACCAACTCAATATGCTCTCTCATGTAAAATACTGAAAACCTAATTTTTCGTGAATCGAAAAAAATCTAAATAATATCTCGGCACCCGAATGTTAAACGAAAATGGCTCTGAATATAGTCTGCTAGAGAAAATATACAATGCCTTTTTCTACTCTGTTTTGGAGTATATACACAAATTCAGTATGCTCCCCCATGTTAAATATCAAAATTCTTATTTTACATGAATAGAAAAATCTAAATATTATCTAGGCACCCGAATGTTAAAGGCAAAATTGCTCTGAATATAATCTGTCCGAAAAAATATACAATGCCCTATTTTACTCTGTTTTGGAGTATATATACCAACTCCATATGCTCCCTCATGTTAAATACAAAAATTCTATATTTAAGGGAATCAAAAAAAATATAAATATTATCTAGGCACCCCAATGTTAAAGGCAAAATTGCTCTGAATATAATATGTCAGGAAAAATATACAATGATGTATTCTACTCTGTTTTCGAGTATATACACCAACTCAATATGCTCTCTCATGTAAAATACAGAAATTCTATATTAAACTGAATCGAAAACAATCTAAGTATTATCTAGCCACCCCAATGTTAAAAGAAAAATTGCTCTGAATATAATCTGTCAGAAATAATATACAATGAATTTTTTACTCGTTTTTGGTGTATATACACAAACTCAATATGCTCTCTCATGTAAAATACAGAAATTCTATATTTAAGCAAATCTAAAAAAATCTAAACATTATTTAGACACCTTAATGTTAAAAGAAAAATTGCTCTGAATATAATCTCTCAAATAAAATATACAATGCCTTATTCTACTCTGTTTTGGAGTATATACACCAACTCAGGATGCTGTCTCATGTAAAATACAGAAATTCTAATTTTACCCGAATCGAAAAAATCTAAATATTATCTAGGCACCACAGTGTTAAACACAAAATTGCTCTGAATATAATCTGTCAGAGAAAATATACAATGCCCTATTCTACTCTATTTTGGAGTATATACACCAACTCCATATGCTCTCTCATGTAAAATACAGAAATTCTATATTTAAGCGAATCGAAGAAAATCTAAATATTATCTAGGCACCACAATGTTAAAAGCAAAATTGCTCTGAATATAGTCTGTTAGAAAAAATATATAATGCCTTATTCTACTCTGTTTTGGGGTATATACACCAACTCAGTATGCTCTCTTATGTAAAATACACAAATTCGATATTTTAGCAAATTGAAAAAAATCTAAATAATATCTATGCGCCACAAAGTTAAAAAAAATGGCTCTGAATATAGTGTGTTAGACAAAATATACAATGCCTTATTCTACTCTGTTTTAAAGTATATACACCAACTCAGTATGCTCTCTCATATAAAATACCGAAATTAAAATCTTACCCAAATCAAAAAAATCTCAATAATATCTAGGCACCCAAATGTTAAAAACAAAATTTCTCTGAATATAATCTGTCAGAGAAAATATACAATGCCCTATTCTACACTGTTTTGGAGTATATACACCAACTCCATATGCTCTCTCATGTAAAATACTTAAATTCTATATATAAGCAAATCGAAAAAATTCTAAATATTATATAGGCACCCCATTCTGAAAGCAAAATTGCTCTGAATATAATCTATCAGAAAAAGTATACAATGCCCTTTTCTACTCTGTTTTGGAGTATATAAACTAAGTCAATATGCTCGCTCATGTAAAATACCGAAATTCTAACTTTACGCGAATCGAAAAAAATCTAAATAATATCTAGGCACCCCAAAGTTAAAAGAAAATGGCTCTGCATATAGTGTGCTAGAAAAAATAAACAATGCCTGATTCTAATGTGTTTTGGAGTATATACAAAACTCAGTAGAGTCTCTCATGTAAATACGGAAATTTTAAATTTATGTGAATCGAAAAAAATCTAAACATTATCTAGGCACACGAATGTTAAAAGCAAAATTGCTTTGAATGTAATCTGTGAGAAAATATATACAATGCCCTTTTCTACTTTGTTTTGGAGTATATACACCAACTCAATATGCTCTGTCATATATAATACATAAATTCTAATTTTACACAACTCGAAAAAAATCTAAATAATATCTAGACGCCCCAAAGTTAAAAGAAAATGTCTCTGAATATACTCTGTTAGAAAAAATATAAAATGCCTTATTCTACTCTGTTTTGGAGTACATACACCAACTCAGTATGCTCTCTCATGTAAAATACCGAAATTCTAATTTTACGTGAATCAAAGAAAATCTAAATATTTTCTAGGCACCCGAATGTTTATAGCAAAATTGCTGTGAATATAATCTGTCAGAGAAAATATACAATGCCTTATTCTACTCTGTTTTGGAGTATACACAGGAACTCCGTATGCTCTCTCTTGTAAAATACAGAAATTCTAATTTTATGTGAATCGAAAAAAATCTAAATAATATCTAGGCGCCCCTAAGTTAAAAGAAAATGTCTCTGAATATAGTCTGTTAGAAAAAAAATACAATGCCTTATTCTACTCTGTTTTGGAGTATATACACCAAATCAGTATGCTCTCGAATATTAAATACCGAAATAATAAATTTACGTAAATCAAAAATAATCTAGATATATCTAGGCACCCAAATGTTAAAAGCAAAATAGCTCTGAATATAGTCTGTTAGAAAAAATATACAATGCCCTTTTGTACTCTGTTTTATAGTATATACACGATCTCAATATGGACTCTCATTTAAAATACAGAAATTCTAATTTTACATGAATCGAAAAAATCTAAATATTACATAGGCACCCCAATGGTAAAACCAAATTGCTCTGAATATAATATGTCAGAGGAAATATAAAATACCTTATTTTACTCTGTTTTGGAGTATACACACCAACTCCATATGCTCTCTCATGTAAAATACAGATATTTATATTTAAGCAAATCGAAAATATTATAAATATTATCTAGGCACCCCAATGTTAAAAGCCAACTTGCTCTGAATATAATCTGTCATAAAAAATATACAATGGCCTTTTCTACTCTATTTTGTAGTTTAGAAACAAACTCAATATGTTCTCTCATGTAAAATATCCAAATTCTAAATTTACGTGAATTGAGAAAATCTAAATAATATCTAGGTGCCCCAAAGATACAAGAAAATGTCTCTGAATATAGTCTGCTAGAGAAAATATACAATGCCTTATTCTACTCTGTTTTGGAGTATATAAGCCAACACCATACGCTCTCTCACATAAAATACACAAACTCTATATTTAAGCGAATCGAAAAAAATCTAAATATAATCTTGGCACCCCAATATTAAAAACAAAATTTCTCTGTACATAATCAGTCAGAAAAAATATACAATGCCCCTTTCTACTCTGTTTTGGTTTATATACACCAACTCACTATGCTCTCTCATGTAAAACATCGAAATTTTAATTTTACGTGAATCGAAAAAAATCTAAATATTATCTAGGCACCACAATGTTAAAAACAAAATTTCGCTTAATATAATCTCTCAGACAAAGTATACAATGCCCTATTCTACTCTGTTTTGGAGTATATACACCAAATCCATATGCTCTCTCATGTAAAATACAGAAATTCTATATTGAAGCGTATCAAAAAAAATCTAATTATCAAGGCACCCCAATGTTAAAAAAAAATTGCTCTGAATATAATCTGTCAGAAAAAATATAAAATTCCATACTCTACTCTGTTTTAAAGTATATACACCAACTCAGTATGCTCTATTATGTAAAATACCGAAATTCTAATTTTACCTGATTCGAAAAAAAACTATTTTCTAGGCACCCCAATGTTAAAAGAAAAAGTACTCTGAATGCAATCTGTCAGAAAAAATATACAGTGCTTTTTATACTTTGTTTTGGAGTATATACACAAACTCAATATTTTCTCTAATGTAAAATATCGAAATTCTAATTTTACGTGAATCGAAAGTAATCCAAATAATATCTAGATGCCCCAAAGTTAAAAGAAAATGGCTCTAAATATAGTCTGTTAGAGAAAATATACAATGCCTTATTCTACTCTGTTTTGGAGTATATATACCAACTCAGTAAGCTCTCTCATATAAAATACAGAAATTCTAATTTTACGTGAATCAAAAATAATCTAAATATTTTCTAGGCACCCCAATATTAAAAAAAAAATTGCTATGAATATAATCTGTCAGAACAAATATACAATGCCCTATTCTCCTCTGTTTTGGAGTATATACAACAACTCCATATGCTCTCTCATCTGAAAAACAGAAATTCTATATTTAAGCGAATCAAAAAAAATCTAAATATTATCTAGGCACCCAAATGTTAAAAGCAAAATTGCTCTGAATATAATCTGTCAGAAAAAATATACAATGCCCTTTTCTACTTTGTTTTGGAGTATATACACCAACTCAATATGCTCTCTCATGTAAAATACAGATGTTCTATATTTAAGTAAATCGAAAAAAATCGAAATATTATCTAGGCACCCCAATGTTAAAAGCAAAGTTGCTCCGAATATAATCTGTCAGAAAATATATACAAAGACTTTTCTACTCTGTTGTGGAGTATATAAACCAACTCAATATGCTCTCTCATGTAAAATACCGAAATTCTGATTTTACACGAATCGAAAAAAATCTAAATAATATCTGGGCGCCCCAAAGTTAAAATAAAAGGGCTCTTTATATAGTCTGTTATAAAAAATATACAATGCCTTCTTCTACTCTGTTATGAAGTATATACACCAAGTCAGTATGCTCTCTCATGTAAAATACAGAAATTCTAATTTTACTGGAATCGAAAATATCTAAATATTATGTAGGCACCCCAATATTAAAAACAAAATTGCTCTGACTATAATCTGTCAGAGAATATATACAATGCCCTATTCTACTCTGTTTTGGAGTATATACACCAACTCCATATGCTCTCTCATGTAAAATACAGAAATTCTAATTTTACGTGAATCGATAAAAATCAAAATAATATCTAGGTGACCCAAAGTTAAAATAAAATGGCTCTGAATATAGTCTGTTATAAAAAACATACAATGCCTTATTCTACTTTGTTTTGGAGTATATACACCAACTCAGTATGCTCTCTCAGGTAAAATACCAAAATTCAAATTTAACCCGAATCGAAAATGTCTAAATATTATCTACGCACCCCAATGTTAAAAACAAAATTGCTCTGAATATAATATGTCAGAAAATAAAATACAATGCCCTATTCTACTCTGATTTCGAGTATATACACCATCTCAATATGCTCTCTATTGTAAAATACAGAAATGCTATATAAAAGCGAATCGAAAAAAATTTTAATATTATCTAGGCACCCCAATGTGAAAAAAAAATTGCTCTGAACATAATCTGACAGAAAAATTATACAATGCCCTATTCTACAATGTTTTGGAGTATATACACCAACTGCATGTGCTCTCTCTTGTAAAATACAGAAATTCTATATTTAAGCGAATTGAAAAGAATCTAAATATTATCTAGGCACCTGAATGTTAAAAACAAAATTGCTCTGAATATAATCTGTCAGAAAAAATATACAATGCCCTTTTCTTCTCTGTTTTGGAGTATATAAACCAACTCAATATGCTCAGTGATGGAAAATACCTATATTCTAATTTTATGCCAATCGAAAATAATCTAAATAATATCTAGGTGCCCCAAAAATAAAAGAAAATGGCTCTGAATATAGTCTGTTAGAAAAAATATACAATGCCTTATTCTACTCTGTTTTGGAGTATATACACGAACTCAGTATGCTCTCTCACATAAAATACTTAAATTCTAATTTCACCCGAATCGAAAAAATCTAAATATTAGCTAGGCACCCCAATTTTAAAAACAATATTGCTCTGAATATAATCTGTCATTAAAAAATATAAACTGGTCTATTCTACTTTGTTTTGGAGTATATACACCAACTCCATATACTCTCTCATGTAAAATACAGAAATTCTATATTTAAGTGAATCAAAGAAAATCTAAATATTATGTAGGCAAACGAATGTTAAAATAAAAATTGCTCTTAATAAAATTTGTTGGAAAAAATATACAATGCTCTATTCTACTCTATTTTGTAGTATATACACCACCTCAATATGCTCTATCATGTAAAATACCAAAATTCTAATTTTATGTGAATCGAAATAATTCTAAATAATATATATGTGCCCGAAATTTAAAAAAAAAGTCTCTGAATATAGTCTGTTAGAAAAAATACACAATTCCTTATTCTACACTGTTTTGGAGTATATACACCAAATCAGTATGCTCTCTCATGTAAAATAGAGAAATTAAAATTTTACCCAAATCGAAAAAATGTAAATATTATCTAGGCACTCCAATGTGAAAAACAAAAATGCTCTGAATATAATCTGTCAGAGGAAATATACAATGCCCTATTCTACTCGGTTTTGGAGTATATACACCAAATCTGTATGCTCTCTCATGTAAAATAGAGAAATTCAAATTTTATTAAAATCGAAAAAAAGGTAAATATTATCTAGGCACACCAATGTTAAAAACAAAAATGCTCTGAATACAATTTGTCAGAGAAAATATACAATGCCCTATTCTACTCGGTTTTGGAGTATATACACCAACTCAGTATGCTCTATCATGTAAAATACAGAAATTCTATATTTAAGGGAATCGAAAAAAATCTAAATATTATCTAGGCACCCCAATGTTAAAGGCAAAATTGCTCTGAATATAATATATCAGGAAAAATACACAATGATCTATTCTACTCTGTTTTGGAGTATATACACCAACTCAATATGCTCTCATGTAAAATACTGAAATTCTATATAAAAGCGAATCGAAAAAAATCTAAATATTATCTGGGCACCCCAATGTTCAAAGCAAAATTGCTCTGAATATAATCTATCAGAAATAATATACAATGCACTTTTGTACTCTTTTTTGTAGTATATACACCAACTAAATACGCTCTCTCATGTAAAATACCGGAATTCTAATTTTACGCAAATCGAAAAAATCTAAATGATATCTAGGCACCCGAAAGTTAAAAGAAAATGGCTCTGAATATAGTCTGTTAGAAAAAATATACAATGCCTTTTTCTACTTTGTTTTGGAGTATATAAACCAACTCAGTATGCTCTCTCATGTAAAATACCGAAATTCTAAATTTACGTGAATCGAAAAAAAACTAAATATTATCTAGGCACCCAAATGTTAAAAAAAAAATTGCTCTGAATATAATCTGTCAGAGAAAATATAAAATTCCTTATTCTACTGTGTATTGGAGTATATACAACAACTCCATATGCTCTCTCATGTAAAATACAGAAATTCTATATTTAAGCGAATCGAAAAAAATCTAAATATTATCTAGGTACTCCAATGTTAAAAGCAAAATTGCACTAAATATAATCTGTCAGAAAAATTATACAATGCTATTTTCTACTCTGTTTTGGAGTATATATACCAACTCAATATGCTCTATCATGTAAAATACCGAAATTTTAATTTACGCGTATCGAAAAAAATCTAAATAATACCTAGGCACCCCAAAGTTAAAAGAGAATGGATCTGAGTATATTCTGTTAAAAAATATATAAATGCCTTATTCTACTCTTTTTTGGAGTATATACACGAACTCAGTATGCTCTCTCATGTAAAATACCGAAATTCTAATTTCACGTGAATCGAAGAAAATCTAATTATGTAGGCACCCGAATGTTAAAAGCAAAATTGTTCTGAATATAATCTCTCAGAAAAAATATACAATGCCCTTTTCTACTCTGTTTTGGAGTATATACACCAACTCAGCATGCTCTCTCATGTAAAATAGTGAAATTCTAATTCTCCAAGAATCGAAAGAATCTAAATATTATCTAGACAACCCAATGTTAAAAGAAAAATTTCTCAGAATATAATCTGTCAGAAAAAATATACGATGCCCTTGTCTACTCTGTTTTGGAGTATATACACCAACTCAATATGCTCTCTCACATAAAATACAAAAATTCTAATTTTATGCGAATCGAAAAATATCTAAATAATAACTAGGCGCTCCAAAGTTAAAAGAAAATGGCTCTTAATATAGTCTGTTAGAAAAAATATACAATGCCTTATTCTACTCTGTTTTGGAGTATATACACGAACTAATTATGCTCTCTCAATTAAAATACAGAAGTTCTGTATTATAGCGAATCAAAAAAAATCTAAATATTATCTAGGCACCCCAATGTTAACAGCAAAATTGCTCTGAATATAATCTGTCAGAAAAAATATACAATGCCCTTTTCTACTCTGTTTTTAAGTATATAAACTAACTAAATATGCTCTCTCATGTAAAATACAGTAATTCAAATTTTACCCGAAACAAAAATATCTAAATATTATCCAGGCACCCCAATGCTAAAAACAAAATTGCTCTGAATATAATCTGTCAGAAAAAATATACAATGGCCTTTTCTACTCTGTTTTGGAGTATATACACCTACTCAACATGCTCTCTCATGTAAAATACATAAATTCTAATTTTACACGAACAGAAAAAAATCTAAATATTATCTAGGCACCCCAAAGTTAAAAGAAATTGGCTCTGAATATAGTCTGTTAGAAAAAATATACAATGCCTTATTCTACTGTGTTGTGGGGTATATACACCAACTCAGTATGCTCTCTCATGTAAAATATCGAACTGATAAATTTACGTGAATCGAAATAAATCTAAATATGATCTAGGCACCCCAATGTTAAAAACAAAATTGCTCTGAATAAAATCTGTCAGAGAAAATATACAATGCCGTTTTCTACTCTGTTTTGGATTATATACACCAACACCGTATGCTCTCTCAATAAAAATACAGAAATTCTATATTTAAGCGAATCGAAAAATATCTAAATATTATCTAGGCACCACAATGTTAAAAACAAAATTGATCTGAATATAATCTGTCAGAGAAAATATACAATGCCCTGTCCTACTCTGTTTTGGAGTATATACACAAACTCCTTATGCTCTCTCATTTAAAATACAGAAGTTCTGTATTTAAGTGAATCAAAGAAAATCTAAATATTATCTAGGCACCCCAATGTTTAAAGCAAAATTGCTCTGAATATAATCTGTCAGAAAAAATATACAATGCCCTCTTGTACTCAGTTTTGGAGTATATAAATCAACTCATTAGGCTCTCTCATGAAAAATACCGATATTATAATTTTACGTGAATCGAAAAATATCTAAATATTATCTAGGCACCCGAATGTTAGAAGCAAAATTGTTCTGAATATAATCTGTCAGAAAAAAATATACAATGCCGTTTTGTACTCTGTTTTGGAGTATATACACCAAGTCATTATTCTCTCTCATGTAAAATACCGAAATTCTAATTTTAGGTGAATCGAAATAAATCTAAATAATATCTAGGCGCTGCAAAGTTAAAAGAAAGTAGCTCTGAATATAGTCTGTTAGAAAAAATATACAATGCCTTATTCTACTTTGTTTTGGAGTATATATACCAACTCAGTGTGCTCTCTCCTGTAAAATACCGAAATGCTAATTTTACGTGAATGGAAAAAAATCTAAATATTATCTAGGCACCCCAATGTTAAAAACAAAATTGGTCTAAATATAATCTGTCATAAAAAATATACAATGCCCTTTTGTCCTCTGTTTTGGAGTATATACAACCACATCATATGCTCTCTCATCTGAAAAACAGAAATTCTATATTTAAGCGAATCGAAAAAAATCTAAATACTATCTAGGCACCCAAATGTTAGAAGCAAAATTGCTCTGAATATAATCTGTCAGAAAAAATATACAATGCCCTTTTGTACTCTGTTTTGTAGTATATACACCAACTCCATATGCTCTCTCATGTAAAATGCAGAAATTCTAATTTCACCTGAATCAAAAAAATCTAAATATTATCTAGGCACCCCAATTTTAAAAACAAAATTGTTCTGAATATAATCTGTCAGAAAAAATATACAATGCCCTATTCTACTCTGCTTTTGAGTATATACACCATCTCAGTGTGCTCTCTAATGTGAAATACCGAAATTCCAATTTTACGTGAATCGAGAAAAATCTAAATATTATCTAGGCACCCCAATGTTAAAAACAAAATTGCTCTGAATATGATCTGTCAGAAGAAATATACAATGCCCTATTCTACTCTGTTTTGGAGTATATACACCAACCCACTATGCTCTCACTTGTAAAATTCAGAAATTCTAATTTTACCCGAATCAAAAAAATCTAAATATTATCTAGGCACCCCAATGTTAAAAACAAAATGTCTCTGAATATAGTTTGTCAGAAAAAATATACAATGCCCTATTCTACTCTGTTTGGTGTATATACACCAACTCCATATGCTCTCTCATGTAAAATACAGAAATTATTTATTTAAGCGAATCGAAAAAAATTTAAATATTATCTAGGCACCCCAATGTTAAAAGCAAAATTGCTTTAAATATATGGTCAGAAAAAATATACAATGCCCTTGTCACCCTGTTTTGTAATATATACAGCAACTCAATATGCTCTCTCATGTAAAATACGGAAATTCTAATTTTAGACGACTCGATAGAAATCTAAATAATATATAGGCGCCCCATAGTTAAAATAAAATGGCTCTGAATATAGTCTGTTATAGAAAATATACAATGCCTTATTTTACTCTGTTTTGGAGTACATACACCAACTCATTATGCTCTCTCATGTAAAATACCGAAATTCTAATTTTACGTGAATCGAAAAAATCTAAATATTATCGAGGCAACCCAATGTTAAAAGCAAATTTTCTCTGAATAAAATCTTTGAGAAAATATATACAATAACCTTTTATACTTTGTTTTGGAGTATATACAGCAACTCAATATGCTCTCTCATGTAAAATACAGAAATTATAATTTTACGTGAATCGAAAAAAATCTAAATAATATCTGGGCGCCCCAAAGTTAAAAGAAAATGGCTCTGAATATAGTCTGTTAGAAAAATATACAATGTTTTATTCTACTCTGATTTTGTGTATATACAACAACTCAGTATACTCTCTCATGTAAAATACCAAAATTCTAAATTTACTGAATTGAAAAAAATCTAAATATTTTTTTTTTAAATTTTTTATTGGATTATAGGTTTTGGGGTACATGAGCAGAGCATGCAAGACAGTTGCGTAGGTACACACATGGCAGTGTGCTTTGCTTTTCTTCACCCCTTCACCCACATTTGGCATTTCTCCCCAGGCTATCCCTCCCCACCTCCCCCTCCCACCGGCCCTCCCCTTTTCCCCCCAATAGACCCCAGTGTTTAGTACTCCCCTTTCTGTGGCCATGTGTTCTCGTTTTTCATCACCCACCTATGAGTGAGAATATGCGGTGTTTCATTTTCTGTTCTTGTGTCAGTTTGCTGTGGATGATGTTTCCCAGATTCATCCATGTTTCTACAAACGACACGAACTCATCATTTCTGATTGCTGCATAATATTCCATGGTGTATATGTGCCACATTTTTCCAATCCAGTCTATTATCAATGGGCATTTGGGTTGATTCCAGGTCTTTGCTATTGTAAACAGTGCTGCAATGAACATTCGTGTACATGTGTCCTTATAGTAGAACGATTTATAGTCTTTTGGATATATACCCAGTAATGGGATTGCTGGGTCAAATGGAATTTCTATTTCTAAGGCCTTGAGGAATCGCCACACCGTCTTCCACAATGGTTGAACTAATTTACACTCCCTCCCACAGTGTAGAAGTGTTCCTTTTTCTCCACATCCTCTCCAGCATCTGTTGTCTCCAGATTTTTTCATGATCGCCATTCTAACTGGCGTGAGATGGTATCTCAATGTGGTTTTGATTTGCATCTCTCTGATGACCAGTGACGATGAGCATTTTTTCATATGATTGTTGGCCTCATATATGTCTTCTTTCGTAAAGTATCTGTTCATATCCTTTGCCCACTTTTGAATGGGCTTGTTTGTTTTTTTCCTGTAAATCTGCTTGAGTTGTTTGTAAATTCTGGATATCAGCCCTTTGTCAGATGGGTAGACTGCGAAAATTTTTTCCCATTCTGTTGGTTGCCGATCCACTCTAGTGACTGTTTCTTTTGCCATGCAGAAGCTGTGGAGTTTCATTAGGTCCCATTTGTCTATTTTGGCTTTTGTTGCCAATGCTCTTGGTGTTTTGTTCATGAAGTCCTTGCCTACTCCTATGTCCTGGATAGTTTTGCCTAGATTTCCTTCTAGGGTTTTTATGGTGCCAGGTCTTATGTTTAAGTCTTTAATCCATCTGGAGTTGATTTTAGTGTAAGGTGTCAGGAAGGGGTCCAGTTTCTGCTTTCTGCACATGGCTAGCCAGTTTTCCCAACACCATTTGTTAAACATGGAATTCTTGCCCCATTGCTTGTTTTTGTCAGGTTTATCAAAGATTGTATAGTTGTATGTATGTTGTGTTGCCTCCGGTGCCTCTGTTTTGTTCCATTGGTCTATATCTCTGTTTTGGTAGCAGTACCATGCTGTTTTGATTACTGTAGCCTTGTAGTATAGTTTGAAATCCGGTAGTGTGATGCCCCCCGCTGTGTTCTTTTTGCTTAGAATTGACTTGGCTATGCGGGCTCTCTTTTGGTTCCATATGAAGTTCATGGTGGTTTTTTCCAGTTCTGTGAAGAAAGTCAATGGTAGCTTGATGGGGATAGCGTTGATTCTGTAAATTACTTTGGGCAGTATAGCCATTTTCACGATATTAATTCTTCCTAACCATGAACATGAAATATTTCTCCATCTGTTTGTGTCCTCTCTGATTTCGTTGAGCAGTGGTTTGTAGTTCTCCTTGAAGAGGTCCCTTACGTTCCTTGTGAGTTGTATTCCAAGGTATTTTATTCTTTTTGTAGCAATTGCGAATGGCAGTTCATTCTTGATTCGGCTTTCTTTAAGTCTGTTATTGGTATAGACGAATGCTTGTGATTTTTGCACATTGATTTTATATCCTGAGACTTTGCTGAAGTTGTTTATGAGTTTCAGGAGTTTTTGGGCTGAGACAATGGGGTCTTCAAGGTATACTATCATGTCGTCTGCAAATAGAGACAATTTGGCTTCCACCTTTCCTATTTGAATACCCTTTATTTCTTTTTCTTGCCTGATTGCTCTGGCTAGAACTTCCAGTACTATATTGAATAGGAGTGGTGAGAGAGGGCATCCTTGTCTAGTACCAGATTTCAAAGGGAATGCTTCCAGTTTTTGCCCATTCAGTATGATATTGGCTGTTGGTTTGTCATAAATAGCTTTTATTACTTTGAGATACGTTCCATCGATACCGAGTTTATTGAGGGTTTTTAGCATAAAGGGCTGTTGAATTTTGTCAAATGCCTTCTCTGCGTCGATTGAGATAATCATGTGGTTTTTGTTTTTGGTTCTGTTTATGTGGTGAATTACGTTGATAGACTTGCGTATGTTGAACCAGCCTTGCATCCCTGGGATGAATCCTACTTGATCATGTTGAATAAGTTTTTGATTTGCTGTTGCAATCGGCTTGCCAATATTTTATTGAAGATTTTTGCATCTATGTTCATCATGGATATTGGCCTGAAGTTTTCTTTTCTCGTTGGGTCTCTGCCGGGTTTTGGTATCAGAATGATGTTGGTCTCATAAAATGATTTGGGAAGGATTCCCTCTTTTTGGATTGTTTGAAATAGTTTTAGAAGGAATGGTACCAGCTCCTCCTTGTGTGTCTGGTAGAATTCGGCTGTGAACCCGTCTGGACCTGGGCTTTTTTTGTGAGGTAGGCTCTTAATTGCTGCCTCAACTTCAGACCTTGTTATTGGTCTATTCATAGTTTCAGCTTCCTCCTGGTTTAGGCTTGGGAGGACACAGGAGTCCAGGAATTTATCCATTTCTTCCAGGTTTACTAGTTTATGTGCATAGAGTTGTTTGTAATATTCTCTGATGATGGTTTGAATTTCTGTGGAATCTGTGGTGATTTCCCCTTTGTCATTTTTTATTGCATCTATTTGGTTGTTCTCTTTTATTTTAAATCAATCTGGCTAGTGGTCTGTCTATTTTGTTGATCTTTTCAAAAAACCAGCTCTTGGATTTATTGATTTTTTGAAGGGTTTTTCGTGTCTCAATCTCCTTCAGCTCAGCTCTGATCTTAGTAATTTCTTGTCTTCTGCTGGATTTTGAGTTTTTTTGATCTTGCTCCTCTAGCTCTTTCAATTTTGACGATAGGGTGTCAATTTTGGATCTCTATTCTCCTCATATGGGCACTTATTGCTATATACTTTCCTCTAGAGACTGCTTTAAATGTGTCCCAGAAGTTCTTGCACGTTGTGTCTTCGTTCTCATTGGTTTCGAAGAACTTCTTTATTTCTGCCTTCCTTTCGTTGTTTACCCTGTCAACATTCAAGAGCCAGTTGTTCAGTTTCCATGAAGCTGTGCGGTTCTGGGTCGGTTTCTGAATTCTGAGTTCTAACTTGATTGCACTATGGTCTGAGAGGCTGTTTGTTATGATTTCAGTTGTTTTGCATTTGTTGAGCAGTGCTTTACTTCCAATTATGTGGTCAATTTTAGAGTAGGTGTGATGTGGTGCTGAGAAGAATGTGTATTCTGTGGATTTGGGGTGGAGAGTTCTGTAAATGTCCACCAGGTTTGCTTGCTCCAGGTCTGAGTTCAAGCCCTGGGTATCCTTGTTGATTTTCTGTCTGGTTGATCTGTCTAGTATTGACAGTGGAGTGTTAAAGTCTCCCACTATTATTGTGTGGGAGTCTAAGTCCTTCTGTAAGTCATTAAGAACTTGCCTTATGTATCTGGGTGCTCCTGTGTTGGGTCCATATATGTTTAGGATCGTTAGCTCTTCTTGTTGTATCCATCCTTTTACCATTATGTAATGGCCTTCTTTGTCTCTTTTGATCTTTGTTGCTTTAAAGTCTATTTTATCAGAGATGAGAATTGCAACTCCTGCTTTTTTTTTGCTTTCCATTAGCTTGGTAAATCTTCCTCCATCTCTTTATTTTGAGCCTTTGTGTATCCTTGCATGTGAGATGGGTTTCCTGGATACAGCACACTGATGGGTTTTGGATTTTTATCCAATTTGCCAGTCTGTGTCTTTTGATGGGTGCATTTAGTCCATTTACATTTAGGGTTAATATTGTTATGTGTGAATTTGATACTGCCATTTTGATTCTAAGTGGATGTTTTGCCTGTTAGTTGTTGTAGATTCTTCATTATGTTGAAGCTCTTTAGCATTCAGTGTGATTTTGGAATGGCTGGTACTGATTGATCCTTTCTATGTGTAGTGCCTCTTTTAGGAGGTCTTGTAAAGCAGGCCTGGTGGTGACAAAATCTCTGAGTACTTGCTTGTTCGCAAAGGATTTTATTCTTCCTTCACTTCTGAAGCTCAGTTTGGCTGGATATGAAATTCTGGGTTGAAAGTTCTTTTCTTTAAGAATGTTGAATATTGGACCCCACTCTCTTCTGGCTTGTAGTGTTTCTGCCGAGAGATCTGCTGTGAGTCTGATGGGCTTCCCTTTGTGGGTGACCCGACCTTTCTCTCTGGCTGCCCTTAGTATTCTCTCCTTTATTTCAACCCTGTTGAATCTGACGATTATGTGCCTTGGGGTTGCACTTCTTGCGGAATATCTTTGTGGTGTTCTCTGTATTTCCTGCAATTGAGTGTTGGCTTGTCTTGCTAGGTGGGGGAAATTTTCCTGGATGATGTCTTGAAGAGTATTTTCCAGCTGGGATTCATTTTCTTCGTCCCCTTCTGGTACACCTATCAAACGTAGGTTAGGTCTTTTCACATAGTTCCACATTTCTTGGAGACTTTGTTCATTCCTTTTTGTGCTTTTTTCTCTGATCTTGGTTTCTCGTTTTATTTCATTGAGTTGGTCTTCGACTTCAGATATTCTTTCTTCTGCTTGGTCAATTCGGCTATTGAAACTTGCGTTTGCTTCGCGAAGTTCTCGTATTGTGTTTTTCAGCTCCTTTAATTCATTCATATTCCTCTCTAAGGTATCCATTCTTGTTATCATTTCCTCGAATCTTTTTTCAAATCTTTTTTCAAGGTTCTTAGTTTCTTTGCATTGATTTAATACATGATCTTTTAGCTCACAAAAGTTTCTCATTATCCATCTTCTGAAGTCTAATTCCGTCATTTCGTCACCGTCATTCTCCGTCCAGCTTTGTTCCCTTGCTGGTGAGGAGTTTTGGTTCTTTCTAGGAGGCGATGTGTTCTGGTTTCGGGTGTTTTCCTCCTTTTTGCGCTGGTTTCTTCCCATCTTTGTGGATTTGTCCGCTGGTCGTCTGCGTAGTTGCTGACTTTTCGTTTGGGTCTCTGAGTGGACACCCAGAATGTTGATGATGAAGTATTTCTGTTGCTTGGTTTTCCTTCTATCAGTCTAGCCCTTTCGCTGTACGACTGTTGAGGTCCACTCCAGACCCTGCTTGTCTGGGGTGCACCTCTAGTAGCTGTGGCACAGCGAGGGATGCTACCAGTTTCTTTTTCTGCTCTCTTTGTCCCAGGATGATGCCTGCCTAATGACAGTCTTTTGGATATAGAGGGGTCAGGGAGCTGCTTGAGGAGACAGTTTGTACTTTATATGGGTTTAATTGCTGAGCTGTGCACTCTGTTGTTCATTCAGGGCTGTTAGGCTGCTATGTTTGATTCTGCTGCAACACAGCTCATTAAACAACCCTTTTTTTTTCTCAAATGCTCTGTGTTGAGGGGTTTGGGCTTTGTTTTTGGATGTCCGATCAGGTGTCCTGCCCAGCTCGAAGGCAGACTAGCCACTGTTTGGCTGCCGAGGCTCTGCCCTGCTGTTGTGCGATTCGCGCTGCTCCTGCCGGCTCTGCTGTGGTCTCCGCCACGCCCTGCGGCGGAGTCTCTTCATTGTAGCGTGTTGCCTCAGCAACGGCAGGCTGCGTCAGCAGTGGGCGTGTATCTCAGTAGGGACGGGTTGCCTCGGCAACGGCTGGCTGCGTCAGCAGTGGGCGTGTATATCAATTGGGGCAGGTTGCCTCTGTAGTGGTGGACGCCCCTCCCCCACAGAGCGTCTCGGACCGTCTGCCCGGGATAGTTTGAAATCGCGGTTTTGTTCGTCCCACTGGGTATCCCAAACGATCTGTCCCTGCAATCCCCTGGGCTGGGCTACTGTGCAAGTCTCGTTTAGTCTCAAGTCCAGCCCTCTCAAGTCTCAGGTTGCCGGTTCAACAAGGCACCCGGACAAGCGCGCCCTGTGGGGATTGCTGGGTAGGGCCGGCCGCCGCCGCCCCGGCTGCCGGCTTCGCCAGGCAGACCTACGGCCTGGCGTCCCTTGTCTTTTTATACTTGGGAGTTTCCCCGTTCTGTGGGCAACAAAGATCAGTCTGGAAATGCAGCACTGACTCACCGTTTGCGGATTCAATGCGGGCTCCAATCCTGGGTTGTTCTCACAGCGCCATCTTGAGTCCCCTCTCAAAATCTAAATATTATCTAGGCACCCCTATGTTCAAAACAAAATTGCTCTGAATGTAACTGTCAGAAAAAATATACAATGCCCTATTCCATTCTGTTTTGGAGTATATACAGCAACTCAATATGCTCTCTCATGTAAAATACAGAAATTCTATATTTAAGCGTATCGAAAAAAATCTAAATATTATCTAGGCACCCAATGTTAAAACAAAATTGCTCTCAATATAATCTGTCAATAAAAATATAAAATTCCCTATTCTACTTTGTTTTGGAGTTTATACACAAACTCGATATGCTCTCTCATGTAAAATACAGATATTCTATATTTACCTGAATTGATAAAAATCTAAATATTATCTAGGCACCCCAATGTTAAAAGCAAACTTGCTCTGAATATAATCTGTCGGAAAAAATATAATGCCTTTTTCTACTCTGTTTGTAGTATATACACCAACTCAATATGCTCTCTCATGTAAAATACCGAAATTCTAATTTTACGCGAATTGAAAAAATCTAAATGATATCTAGGCGCCCGAAAGGTAAAAGAAAATGGCTCTGAATATAGTCTGTTATCAAAAATATACAATGCCTATTTCTACTTTGTTTTGGAGTATATACACAAACTCAGTATGCTCTCTCATGTAAAATACCAGAATTCTAAATTTACATGAATCGATAAAAATCTAAATGTTATCTAGGCAACCCAACGTTAAAAACAAAATGGCTCTGAATATAATCTGTCAGAATAAATATACAATGCTATTTTCTACTCTGTTTTGGGGTATATATACCAACTCAATATGCTCTATCAGGTAAAATAACGAAATTCTAAATTTACGCGAATCGATAAATATCTAAATAATACCTAGGCGCCCTAAAGTTAAAAGAGAATGGCTCTGAGTATATTCTGTTAGAAAAAATATAAACGCCTTATTCTACTCTCTTTTGGAGTGTATACACGAACTCAGTATGCTCTCTCATGTAAAATACCAAAATTCTAATTTCACATGAATCGAAGAAAATCTAAATATTATCTAGGCACCCGAATGTTAAAAGCAAAATTGCTCTGAATATAATCTGTCAGAAAAAATATACAATGCCCTTTTCTACAATGTTTTGAAGTATATACACCAACTCAGTATGCTCTCTCATGTAAAATACAGAAATTCTAAATTTACCCGAATCGAAAAAAAATCTAAATGTTATCTAGGCACCCCAACGTTAAAAGCAAAATGGCTCTGAATATAATCTGTCAGAATAAATATTCAATATTCTATTCTACTTGGTTTTGGAGTATATACAACAACTCAGTATGCTCTCTCATATAAAATACAAAAATTCAAATTTTACGAGAATCGAAAAAAATCTAAATATTATCTAGGCACCCCAATGTTAAAAACAAAATTGCTTTAAATATAATCTGTCAGAAAAAATATAAAAGGCTTTTTTCTACTCTCTTTTGTACTATATACACCAACTCAATATGCTCTCTCATGTAAAATACCGAAATTCAAATTTTATGCCAATAGAAAAAAATCTAAATAATATCTAGGGGCCCCAAAGTTAAAAGAAAATGGCTCTGAATATAGTGCGTTAGAGCAAATATACAATGTCTTATTCTATTCTGTTTTGGAGTATATACACCAACTTAGTATGCTCTCTTCCGTAAAATACCGAAATTCTAAGTTTACGTGAATCGAAAATAATCTAAATATTATCTAGGCAACCCAATGTTAAAAGCAAATTTGCTCTGAATATAATCTGTCAGAAAAAGTATACAATACCATTTTATACTTTGTTTTTCAGTATATACACCAACTCAATATGCTCTCTCATGTAAAATAAAGAAATTCTAATTTTACGTGAATCGAAAAAAATCTAAATATTATCTAGGCACCCCAATGTTAAAAACAAAATTGGACTGAATATAATCTGTCAGAAAAAATATACAATGCCTTATTCTACTTTGTTTTGGAGTATATACACCAACTCAGAATTCTCTTTCATTTAAAATACAGAAATTCTATATTTAAGTGAATCGAAAATATCTAAATATTATCTAGGCACCCCAATGGTAAAAACGTAATTCCTCTCAATATAATCTTTCAAAGAAAATATACAATTCCCTATTTTACTCTGTTTTGCAGTATATACACCAACTCATTATGCTCTCTCATGTAAAATACAGAAATTGTACTTTTACTCGAATCGAAAAAATCTAAATATTATCTAGTCACCCGAATGTTAAAAGCAAAATTGCTCTGAATATTATCTGTCAGAAAAAATATATAATGCCCTATTCTACTCTGTTTTGGAGTATATACACCAACTCAGTATGCTCTCTTATGTAAAATACCAAAATTCTAAATTTACGTGAATCGAAAATAATCTAAATATTATCTAGGCACCCCAATGTGAAAAACAATATTGCTCTGAATATAATCTGTCAGAAAAAATATACAATGCCCTATTGTACTCTGCTTTGGAGTATATACACCAACTCAATATGCTCTCTCATGTAAAATACCGAAATTTAAATTTTATGCAAATTGAGAAAAATTTAAATAATATTTAGGCGCCCCAAAGATAAAAGAAAATGGCTCTTATTATACTCTGTTAGACAAAATATACAATGCGTTATTCTACTCGGTTTTGGAGTATATACACCAACTCAGTACGCTCTCTCATGTAAAATACAGAAATTAAAATTTTACCCGAATCGAAAAAATCTAAATGTTATCGAGGCATCTGAATGTTAAAAGCAAAATTGCTCTGAATATAATCTGTCAGAAAAAATATACGATACTCTATTCTACTCTGTTTTGGAGTATATACACCAACTCAGTATGCTCTCTCATGTAAAATACCGAAATTCTAAATTTACGTGAATCGAAAAAATCTAAATATTATCTAGGCACCCCAATGTAAAAAGCAAAATTTCTCTGAATATAGTCTGTCAGAAAAAATATACAATGCTTTTTTCTACTCTGTTTTGGAGTATATACACCAACTCAGTATGCTCTCTCATGTAAAATACCGATATTTTACTTTTACGTGAATCGAAAAAAATCTAAATAACATCGAGGTACCCCAATGTGAAAAACAATATTGCTCTCAATATAATCTGTCGGAAAAAATATACAATGCCCTATTCTACTCTGCTTTGGAGTATATACACCAACTCAGTGTGCTCTCTCATATAAAATACCGAAATTCTAAATTTACGTGAATCGAAAAAAATCTAAATATTATCCAGGAATCCCAATGTTAAAAGCAAAATGGCTCTGAATATAGTCTGTTAGATAGAATATACAATGCCTTATTCTACTCTGTTTTGGTGTATATAAACCAACTCAGTATGCTCTCTCATGTAAAATACCGAAATTCAAATTTTAGGTGAATCGAAAAAAATCTAATTATCTAGGCACCCCAATGCTAAAAGCAAAATTGCTCTTAATATAATCTGTCAGAAATTATATACAATGCTCTTTTTTACTCTGTTTTGTAATATATACACCAACTCAATATTCTCTCTCATATATAATAACGAAATTCTAATTTTATGCGAATCGAAAACAATGTAAACAATATCTAGGCGCCAAAAAGTTAAAGAAAAATGGCTCTGAATATAGTCTGTTAGAAAAAAATATAAAATGCCTTATTCTACTCTGTTTTGGAGTATATACACAAACTCAGTATGCTCTCTTATGTAAAATACAGAAATTCTATATTTAAGCTAATCGAGAATAATCTAAATATTATCTAGGCATTCCAATCTTAAAATCAAAATTGCTCTGAATATAATCTGTCAGAAAAAATATACAATGCCCTCTTCTACTCTGTTTTGGAGTATAAACACCAACACCATATGCTCTCTCATGTAAAATACAGAAATTCTATAATTAAGCAAATCTAAAAATATCTAAATATTATCTTGGCACCTTAATGTTAAAAGCAAAATTTCTCTGAATATAGACTGTCAGAAAAAATATACAATGCCCTTTTCTACTCTGTTTTGTAGTATACACACCAACTCAATATGCTCTATCATGTAAAATACCGAAATTCTAATTTTACCCAAATCAAAAAAAAATCTAAATAGTATCTAGCTACCCGAGAGTTAAAAGTAAATGGCTCCGAATATAGTTTTTTAGGAAAAATATACAATGCCTTATTCTCCTCTGTTTTGGAGTATATACACACACTCAGTATGCTCTATCATGGAAAATACAGAAATTCTAATTTTATGTGAATTGAAAAAAATCTAAATATTATCTAGGCACCCGAATGTTAAAAGAAAAATTGCTCTGAATATATACTGTCAGAAAAAATATACAATGCCCTTTTATATTCTGTTTTGGAGTATATACACCAACTCAATATGCTCTCTCATGTAATAATACCAAAATCCTAATTTTACGTGAATCGAAAATAATCTGAATAATATCTAGGTGCCCCAAAGTTAAAAAAAAAATGGCTCTGAATATAGTCTGTTTGAAAAAATATACAATGCCTTATTCTACTATTTTTTGGAGTATATACACCAACTCAGTATGCTCTCTCATGTAAAATACAGAAATTCCATATTTTAGCTAATCGAAAAAAATCTTAATATTATCTAGGAACCCCAATGTTTAAAGCAAAATTCATATGAATATAATCTGTCAGAAAAAAAATACAATGCCCTATTCAACTTTATTTTGGAGTATAAACACCAACTCAATATGCTCTTTCATGTAAAATACAAAAATTTTATAATTAAGCAAATCTAAAAAAATCTAAATATTATGTTGGCACCCCAATGTTAAAAGCAAAATTACTCTTAACATAGTCTGTCAATAAAAATATACAATGCCCTTTTCTACTCTGTTTTGTAGTGTATATACCAACACAATATGCTCTCTCATGTAAAATACCGAAATTCTTATTTTACTCGAATCGAAAAAAATCTAAATAATATCTAGGCACCCGAAAGTTAAAAGAAAATGGCTCTGAATATAGTCTGTTAGAAAAAATATACAATGCCTTATTCTCCTCTGTTTTGCAGTATATACACCAACTCAATATGCTCTCTCATGTAAAATACAGGAATTATAATTTTACGTGATTCGAAAAATATCTAAATATTATAGAGGCACGCCAATGTAAAAAACAAAATTGCTCTGAATAGAATCTCTCAGAAAAAATATACAATGCTCTATTTTACTCTGTTTTGGAGTATATACACCAACTCAATTTGCTCTCGCATGTAAAATACCAAAATTGTATATTTAAGTGAATCGAAAAAATTCTAAATATTATCTAGGAGCCCAATGTTAAAAGCAAAATTGCTCTGAATATAATCTGTCAGAAAAAATATACAATGCCTTATTCTACTTTGTTTTGAAGTATATAAACCAACTACATATGCTCTCACATATAAAATACAGATATTCAATATTTAAACGAAACGAAAAATTTCTAAATATTATCCAGGTACTTTAATGTTAAAAGCCAAATTGCTCTGAATATAATCTGTGAGAAAAAATATACAATGCCCCATTCTACTCAGTTTTGGAGTATATACACCAACTCCATATGCTCACTCGTGTAAAATACCGAATTTCTAGTACTATGCGAATCAAAAAAAATCTAAATAATGTCAAGGCGCCCCAAAGTTAAGAGAAAATGGCGCTGAAAATAGTCTATTAGAAAAAATATACAATGCCTTATTCTACTCTGTTTTGGATTATATACATCAACTCAGTATGCTCTCTCATGTAAAATACCAAAATTTTAATTTTACGTGAATCAAAAAATATCTAAATAATATCTAGGCGCTTCAAAGTAAAAAAAAATGGCTCTGAATATAGTGTGTTAAAAAAATATACAATTCCTTATTCTACAGTGTTTTTGAGTATATACACCAACTCAGTATGCACTCTCATGTAAAATTCTGAAATTTAAATTATACCAGAATCGAAAATAGCTAAATATTATATAGGCACCACCATGTAAATACCAAAATTGCTCTGAATATAATCTGTCAGAAAAAATATACAATGCCCTATTCTACTTTGTTTTTGAGTATATACACCAACTCAGTGTGCTCTCTCATGTAAAATACAGAAATTCTATATTTCAGCAAATCGAAAATAATCTGAATATTATATAGGCACCGCAATGTTAATAGCAAAATTGCTCTGAATATAATCTGTCAAAAAAAATATACAATACCCTTTTCTACTATGTTTTGGAGTATGGACACCAATTCAATATGTTCTCTCATGTAAAATACCAAAATTCAAATTTTACGCGAATCGAAAAAAAAACTAAATAATATCTAGGCGCCCCAAAGCTGAAATAAAATGGATCTGAATATATTCTGTTATAAAAAATATACAATGCCTTATTCTACTCTGTTTTGTAGTGTATACACCAGCTCACTCTGCTCTCTCATGTAAAATACAGAAATTCAAATTTTACCTGAATCGAAAACATCTAAATATTATCTAGGCACTCCAATGATAAAAACACAATTGCTCTGAATATAATATGTCAGAAAAAATATACAATGCCCTGTTATAATCTGTTTTGGAGTATGCACACCACCTCCATATGCTCTCTCATATAAAATACAAAAATTCCATATATAAGCGAATCGAAAAAAATCTAAATATAATCTAGGCACCCAAATGTTAAAAACAAAATTGCTCTGAATATAATCTGTCAGTAAAAATATACAATGCCCTTTTCTAATGTGTTTTGGAGTATATACACCAACTCAATATGCTCTGTCATGTAAAATATCGAAATTCTAATTTTACGCAAATCGAATAAAATCTAAATAATATCTAGGTGCACCAAAATTAAAAGAAAATGGTTCTGAATATAGTCTCTTAGAAAAAATATACAATGCCTTATTCTACGCTGTTTTAGAGTATGTACACCAACTCAGTATGCTCTCTCATGTAAAATACCGAAATTCTAATTTTACATGAATCAAAAATAATCTAAATAATATCTAGGCTCCCCAAAGTTAAAAGAAAATTGCTCTGAATATACTCTGTTATAAAAAATATACAATGCCTTATTCTACTCTTTTTTGTAGTATATACACCAACTCAGTATGCTCTCTCATGTAAAATAACGAAATTCTAATTTCACATGAATTGAAATAAATCTAAATATTATCTAGGCACCCGAATGTTAAAAGCAAAGTTGCTCTGAAAATAATCTGTCAGAAAAAATATACAATGCCCATATCTACTCTGTTTTTGCGTATATACACCAACTCAATATGCTCTCTCATGTAAAATACCGATATTCTAATTTTACGTGAATCGAAAAAAATCTATATAATATCTAGGCGCGCCAAAGTTACATAAAAATAGCTCTGAATATAGTCTGTCAGAATAAATACACAATGCCTTATTCTACGCTGTTTTGGAGTATATACACCAACTCAATATGCTCTCTCATGTAAAATACCGAAATTCTAATTTTACGTGAATCACAAAAAATCTAAATATTATCTAGGCATCCAAATGTTAAAAAGAAAATTGCTCTGAATATACTCTGTAAGAGAAAATATACAATGCGCTATTCTACATTGTTTTGTAATATATACACCAACTCAATATGCTCTCTGATGTAAAATACAGAAATTCTAATTTTACGCAACTCGAAATAAATCTATATAATATCTAGGTGCCCCAAAGTTAAAAGAAAATGGCTCTAAATATACTCTGTTAGAAAAAATAGACAATGCATTATTCTACTATGTTTTGGAGTACATACACCAACTCAGTATGCTCTCTTACGTAAAATACAAAAATTCTAAATTTACGTGAATGCAAAAAAATCTAAATATTATCTATGCACCCGAATGTCAAAAGCAAAATTGCTTTGAATATACTCTGTCATAAGAAATATACAATGCCCTTTTCTACTCTTTTTTGGAGTATATACACCAACTCAATATGCTCTCTCATGTAAAATACAGAAATTCTAATATTACGCAATTCAATAAAAATCTAAATTATATCTAGGAGCCCCAAACTTAAAAGAAAATTGCTCTGAATATAGTCTGTTATAAAAAATATACAATGTCTTATTCTACTTTGTTTTGGAGTATATACACCAACTCAGTATGCTCTCTCATGTAAAATACCAAAATTCTAATTTTACGCATATCGAATAAAATCTAAATAATATCTAGGCGCCCCAATGTTAAAAGAAAATGGCTATGAATACCGTCTGTTAAAAAATATATATAATGCCCATTTTTACTCTGTTTTTGAGTATATACACCAACTCAATATGCTCTCTCATGTAAAATAACGAAATTCTAATTTTACGTGAATTGAAATAAATCTAAATGTTATCTAGGCATCCCAATGATAAAAACAAATCTGCTCTGAATATAATCTGCCAGAAAAAATATATAATGCCCTATTCTACTGTGTTTCGGGGTATATACAACAACTCCATATGTTCTCTCATGTAAAATACCGAAATTCTAATTTTATGCGAATCGAAAAAACTCTAAATAATATTTATGTGCCCCAAAGTTATAAGAAAATGGCTCTGAATATAGTCTGTTAGAAAAAATATACAATGCCTTATTCTACTTTGTTTTGCAGTATATACACCAACTCAGTATGCTCTCTCATGTAAAACACCGAAATTCTAATTTTACGCGAATCGAAAATAATCTAAATATGATCTAGGCACCCCAAAGTTAAAAAAAATGTCTCTGAATACAGTCTGTTAGAAAAAATATATAATGCCCATTTCTACTCTGTTTTGGAGTATATACACCAACTCAATATGCTCTCTCATGTAAAATACCGAAATTTTAATTTTACCCTAATCGAAAAAAATCAAAATAATATATAGGCACCCCAAAGTTAAAAGAAAATGGCTCTGAATATAGTCTGTTAGAAAAAATATGCAATGCCTTATTCTACTCTGTTTTGGAATATAGACACCAACTCAGTATGCTCTCTCATGTAATATACAGAAATTCCAATTTTACCCAAATCTAAAAAATCTAAATATTATTTAGGCACCCCAATGTTAAAACAAAATTGCTCTGAATATAATTTGTCAGAAAAAATATACAATGCCCTATTGTACTCTGTTTTGGAGTATATACACCAACTCCATATGCTCTTTTATATAAAATACAGAAATTTTATATATAAGCAAATCAAAAAAAATTTAAATATTATCTTGGCACCCCAATGTTAAAAAAAATTGCTCTGAATATAATCTCTCAGAAAAAATATACAATGCCCTATTTTACTATCTTTTGGAGTATATACACCAACTCCATATGCTCTGTCATGTAAAATACCGAAATTATAATTTTATGCGAATCAAAATAAATATAAATAATATCTAGGAGCCCCAAAATTAAAATAAAATGGCTCTGTATATAATCTGTTAGAAAAAATATACAATGCCTCATTATACTCTGTTTTGGAGTATATACACAAACTCAGTATGCTCTCTCCTATAAAATACCGAAATTATAAATTTGCGTTAATCGAAAAGAATCTAAATATTATCGAGGCACCACAATGTTAAAAACAAAATATTGCTGAATAAAATCTGTCGCAAAAAAGATACCATGTCCTATTCTACTCTGTTTTTGAGTATATACACAAACTCAGTATGCTCGCTCATTTAAAATAACAAAATTCAAATTTTAGGTGAATCGAAAATAATCTAAATAATATCTAGGTGACCCAACATAAAAGAAAATGGATCTGAATATAGTCTGTTAGAAAAAATATACAATGCCTTATTCTACTTATTTTTGGAGTATATAAAACAACTCAGTGTGCTCTATCATGTAAAATACCGAAATTCTAATTTTACATGAATTGAAAAAAATCTAAATATTATCTAGGCAACCCAATGTTAAAAACAAAATTGCTCTGAATATAATCTGTCCGAAAAAATATACAATGTCCCATTCTATTCTGTTTTGGATTATATACATCAACTCAATATGCTCTCTCATGTAAAATACAGAAATTCTATATTTAAGCGAATCGAAAAAAATCTAAATATTATCTAGGAACACCAATGTTAAAAGAAAAATTGCTATGAATATAATCTTTTAGAAAAAATATGCAATGCCCTTTTCTACTTCGTTTTGTAGTATATACACCAACTCAATATGCTCTCATGTAAAATAAAAAAAATTCTAATTTTACACGAATCGAAAAAATATAAATATTATCTAGGCACCCCAATGTTAAAAACTAAATTTCTCTCAATATAATCTATCAGAAAAAATATACAATGCCCTATTCTACTATGTTTTGGAGTATATACACCAACTCAATATGCTCTCCCATGTAAAATACGGAAATTCTAATTTTACCCGAATCAAAATTAATCTAAATAATATCAAAGTGCCCATAAGTTAAAAGAAAATGGCTCTCAAAATAGTCTGTTACAAAATATATACAATGCCTTTTTCTACTCTGTTTTGGAATATATACACCAACTAAGTATGCTCTCTCATGTAAAATAAAGAAATTCAAATTCAACCCGAATCTAAAAAAACTAAAAATTATCGAGGCAACCCAATGTTCAAAAAAAATTGCTCTGAATATAATCTGTCAAAAAAAATATACAATGTCCTTTTTTACTCTGTTTTGGGGTATATACAGCAACTCAATATGTTCTCTCATGTAAAATACAGATATAATAATTTTACGTGAATCGAAAGAAATATAAATAATATCTAGAAGCCCCAAAATTAAAAGAAAATGACTCTGAATATAATCTGTTAGAAAAAATATACAATGCCTTATTCTACTCTCTTTTGGAGTATATAAACCAACTCAGTATGCTCTCTCATATAAAATATCGAAATTCTAATTTTACGTTAATCGAAAAAAATCTAAATATTATCTAGGCACCACAATGTTAAAAACAAAATTGCTCTGAATATAATCTGTCACAAAAAATATACAATGCCCTTTTCTACTTTGTTTTGTAGTGTATAAACCACCTCAATATGCTCTCTCATGTAAAATAGCAAAATTCTAATTTTACGTGAATTGAAAAAAATCTATATAATATCTTGGCGCCACAAAGTTAAAAGAATATGGCTCTGAATATAGTCTTTTAAAAAAATATACAATGCCTTATTCTACTGTGTCTTGGAGTATATACACCAACTCAGTATGTTATCTCATGTAAAATAATGAAATTTTAATTTTACGCGAATCAATAAAATCTAAATAATATCTAGGCGCCCCAAAGTTAAAAGAAAATGGCCCTCAATGTAGTCTGTTAGAAACAATATACAGTGCCTTATTCTCCTCTGTTTTGGAGTATATAGACCAACTCAGTATGCTCTCTCATGTAAAATACAGAAATTCAATATTTAAGCGAATAGAAAAAAATCTAAATATTATCTAGGCACCCCAATGTTAAAAGCAAAATTGCTCTCATTATTAGCTGTCAGAGAAAATATACAATGCCCTTTTCTACTGTGATTTGTAGTATATACACCAACTAAATATGCTTTCTGATGTAAAATACCGAAATTCGAATTTTACACAAATCGAAATAATCTAAATAATATCTAGGCACCCCAACGTTAAAAGAAAAGGGCTCTGAACATAGTCTGTTAGAAGGAATATACAATGCCTTAATCTACTCTGTTTTGGAGTATATACAGCAACTCAGTATGCTCTCTCATGTAGAATACAGTAATTTTAATTTTACGTGAATCGAATAAAATCTAAATATTATCTATGCACCCGAATGTTAAAAGAAAAATTGCTCTAAATATACTCTGTCAGAAAAAATATACAATGCCTTTTTCTACTCAGTTTTGGAGTATATACTTTAACTCAATATGCTATCTCATGTAAAATACCGAAATTGTAATCTTATGCAAATCGAAAAAAATTTAAATAATATTTAGGTGCCCCAAAGTTAAAAGAAAATATCTCTGAATATAGTCTGTTAGAAAAAATACACAATGCCTTATTCTACTCTGTTTTGGAATATGTACACCAACTGATTATGCTCTCTCATGTAAAATTCCAAAATTCTAATATTATGTGAATCGAAAAAAATGTAAATATTATCTAGGCACCCCAATGTTAAACACAAAATTGCTCTGGATATAATCTGTCTGAAAAAATATACAATGCCCTATTCTACTCTGTTTTATAGTATATACACCAACTCCATATGCTCGCTCATGTAAAATACAGAAATTGTATATTTAAGCGAATCGAAAAATATCTGAATATATTCTAGGCACCCCAATGTAAATAGCAAAATTGCTCTGAATATAATCTGTCAGATAAAATATACAATGCTTTTTTCTGCTCTGTTTTGGAGTATATACATTAACTCAATAGGCTCTCTCATGGAAAATACCGAAATTTTAATTTTACGCGAATTGAAAAAAATCTAAATAATATCTAGGCACCTCAAACTTAAAAGAAAATTGCTCTGAATATAGTCTGTTAGAAAAAATATACAATGCCTTATTCTACTCTGTTTTGGAATATATACACCAACTCAATATTCTCTCTCATGTAAAATACAGAAATTCCAATTTTACACGAATCTGAAATATCTAAATATTATCTAGGCACCCCAATGTTAAAAACAAAATTACTCTAAATATAATCTGGCAGAGAAAATATACAATCCCCTATTCTACTGTGTTTTGGAGTATATACACCAACTCCATATGCTCTCTCATATGAAATACAGAAATTCTATATATAAGAGAATCCAAAAAAATCTTAATATTATCTCGGCACCCCAATATTAAAAACAAAATTTCTCTGAGTATAATCTGTCAGAAAAAATATACAATGCCTTATTCTACTCTGTTTTGGAGTATATACACCAAGTCAGTAGGCTCTCTCATGTAAAATACCAGAATTCTAATTTTACGCGAATCGAAAAAAATCTAAATAATGTCTAGGTATTCCAGAGTTAAAAGAAAATGGCTATGAATATAATCTGTTAGAAAAAATATACAATGCCTTATCGTACTCTGTTTTGGAGTATATACACCAACTCAGTATGCTCTCTCATGTAGAATACCGAAATTCTAAATTTAAGTGAATCGAATAAAATCTAAATATTATCTAGGCACCCGAATGTTAAAGAAAAATTTCTCTGAATGTAATCTGCCAGAAAAAATATACAATGCCCTTTTCTACTCTGTTTTCGAGTATATACACAAACTCAATATGCTCTCTCAGGTAAAATACGGAAATTCTAATTTTACGCGAATCGAAAAAAGTCTAAATAATATCTAGGTGCCCCAAATTTTAAAGACAATGGCTCTAAATATAGTCTGTTACAGAAAATATACAATGCCTTATTCTACTCTGTTTCAGAGTATATACACCAACTAAGTATTCTCTCTCATGTAAAATACAGAAATTCTAATTTCAGCCGAATCAAAAAAATCTAAATATTATTTAGGAACCCCAATGTTAAAAACAAAATTTCTCTGAATATAATCTGTCAGAAAACATATGCAATGCCCTATTTTACTCTGTTTTGGAGTATATAAACCAACTCAGTATGCTCTCTCATGTAAAATACCGAAATTCTAATTTTACGTGAATCTAAATAAATCTAAATATTATATAGTCAACCAAATGTTAAAAGCAAAATTGCTCTGAATACAATGTGTCAGAAAAAATATACAATGCCCTTTTCTACTCTGTTTTGGATTAATACACAAAGTCAATATGCTCTCTCATGTAAAATAACAAAATTCTAAATTTATGTGAATTGAAAAACATCTAAATATTGTCTCGACACCCCAATGTTTAAAACAAAATTGCTCTGAATATAATCTGTCAGAAAAAATATACAATGCCCTATTCTACTCTGTTTTGGAATATATACACCAACTCCATATGCTCTCTCATATAAAATACTGAGATTCTATATTTCAGTGAATCGAAATAAATCTAAATATTATCTAGGCATCCCAATGGTAAAAACAAAATTGCTCTGAATATAATCTGTCAGAAAAAATATACAATGCCCTTTTCTACTCTGTTTTTTAGTATATAAACCAACTCAAAGTGCTCTCTCATGTAAAATACAGAAATTCTAATTTTACCCGAATTGAAAAAATCTAAATATTATCTAGGAACCCCAATTTTAAAAACAAAATTGCTCTGAATATAATCTGTCAGAAAAAATATACAATTCCCTATTCTACTCTGTTTTGGAGTATATACACCAACTAAGTATACTCTCTCATGAAAAATAACAAAATTCTAATTTTACCCGTATAGAAAAAAATCTAAATATGATCTAGGGACCAGAAGCTTGAAGCAAAATTGCTCTGAATATAATCTGTTAGAAAAAATATACAATGCCCTATTATATTCTGTTTTAGAGTATATACACCAACTCAGTATGCTCTCTCATGTAAAATTCCGAAATTCTAATTTTACGTGAATCAAAAAAATTTAAATATTATCGAGGCACCCGAAGGTTATAAGCAAAATTACTCTGAATATAATGTGCAAGAAAAAATATACAATGCCCTTTTCTACTCTGTTTTGGAGTATATAAACCAACTCAATATGCTCTTTCATGTAAAACACATAAATCCTAATTTTACCTGAATCGAAAAAATCTAAATATTATCTAGGCACCCAAATGTTAAAAACAAAATTGCTTTAAATATAATCTGTCACAAAAAATATACAATGCCCTATTCTACTCTGTTTTGGTGTATATACACCAACTCAGTATGCTCTCTCATGTAAAATAAAGAAATTCTAATTTTACATGGATCTAATAAAATCTAAATATTATGTAGGCACCCCAACGTTAAAAGCAAAATTGCTCTCAATATAATCTGTCATAAAAAATATACAATGCCCTATTCTACTCTGTTTTGGAGTATATACACCGACTCCATATGCTCTCTCATGTAAAATACAGAAATTCCATATTTAAGCAAATCGAAAAAGATCTAAATATTATCTAGGCACCCGAATGTTAAAATCAAAATTCCTCTGAATATAATTTGTCAGATAAAATAAACAATTCCCTGTTCTCCTCTGTTTTGGAGTATGTACACCAACTCACTATGCTCTCTCATATAAAATACAGAAATTCTAATTTTACGTGAATCGAAAAAAATCTAAATATTATCTAGGCACCCGAATTTTAATAGCAAAACTGCTCTGAATATAATCTGTCAGAAAAAATATAGAATGCCCTTTTCTACTCTGTTTTCGAGTATATACACCAACTCAATATGCTCTCTAATGTAAAATACCGTAATTCTAATTTTACCCAAATCAAAAAAATCTAAATAATATCTAGGAGGCCCAAAGTTAAAAGAAAATGATTCTGAATATAGTCTGTTAGAAAAAATATACAATGCCTTATTCTACTCTGTTTAGGAGTATAGACATCAACTCCATATGCTCTCTCATGTAAAATACAAAAATTCTATATTTAAGTGAATAGAGAAAAATCTGGGCCGGGTGCGGTGGCTCAAGCTTGTAGTCTTAGCACTTTGGGCAACCGAGGTGGGTGGATCACGAGGTCGGCAGATCGAGACCTTAGTGGTCAAAGCGGTGAAATCCAGTCTCTACAACAAACTACAAAAAATTAGCTGGGCACGGTCGCCTGTGCCTGTAATCCCAGCTACTCAGGAGGCAGGGGCAGGAGAATTGCCTGAACCCAGGGGGCAGAGATTGCGGTGAGCCGAGATCGTGCCATTGCACTCCAGCCTGGATAACAAGAGCGAAACACAATCTCAAAAAAAAAAAAAAATCTGAATATTATCTAGGCACCCAACTGTTAAAAAAAAAATTGCCCTGAATATAATCAGTCAGAAAAAATATACAATGCCCTTTTCTACTCTGTTTTGTAGTATATACACCAACTCAATATGCTCTCTCGTGTAAAATACTGAAATTCTAATTTCTCTCGAATCGAAAATATCTAAGTATTATCTAGGCAACCCAATGTTAAAAACAAAATTGCTCTGAATATAATCTGTCAGAAAAAATATACAATGCCCTATTCTACTTTGCTTTGGAGTATATACACCAATTCAGTTTGCTCTCATGTAAAATACAGAAATTCTCATTTTACATGAATCGAAATAATTATAAATATTATTTCGGCACCTCAATATCAAAAACTATATTTCTCTGAATATAATTTGTCAGAAAAAATATACAATGCCCAATTCTACTCTGTTTTGGAGTATATAAACCAACTCAGAATGCTCTCTAGTGTAAAATACAAAATTCTAATTTTACGTGAATCGAAAAAAAATCTAAATATTATCTAGGCACCCGGATGTAAAAAACAAAATTGCTCTGAATGTACTCTGTCTGAAAAAATATACAATGCCCTATTCGACTCTGTTTTGGAGTATATACACCAACTCCATAGGCTCTCTCATGTAAAATACAGAAATTCAAATTTTACCCGAATAGAAGAAATCTAAATATTATCTAGGCACCCCAATGTTAAAAACAAAATTGCTCTGAATATAATCTGTCAGAAAAAATATACAATGCCTTATTCTACTCTGTTATGGAGTATATACACCAAGTCAGTATGCTCTCTCATGTACAATACTGAAATACTAATTTTACGTGAATCGAAAAATATCTAAATATTAGCTAGGCACCCCAGTGTTATAAAAAAAATTGCTCTGAATATAATCTGACATAAAAAATATACAATGCCCTATTCTACTACGTTTTGGAGTATATACATCAACTTCATATGCTCTCTCATGTATAATACAAAAATTATATATTTAAACAAATCGAAAAAAATCTAAATAATATCTAGGCACCCCAGTGTTAAAAGCAAAATTTATCTGAATATAATCTGTCAGAAAAAATATACAATGCCCTTTTCTACTCTGTTTGGGAGTATATACACCAACTCAATATGCTCTCTCATGTAAAATACCGAAATTCTAAATTTAAGTGAATTGAAAAAAATCTAAATATTATCTCGGCACCCCAATCTTAAAAAAAAAATTGCTCTGAATATAATCTGTCAGAAAAAATATACAATGCCGTATTCTACTCTTTTTTGGAGTATATAGACCAACTCCATATTCTCTCTCCTGAAAAATACAAAAATTGTATATTTAAGCGTATTGAAATAAATCTAAATATTATCTAGACAACACAATGTTAAATGCAAAGTTGCTCTGCTTATAATCTGTCACACAAAATATACAATGCCCTTTTCTACTTTTTTTTGAGGTATATACACCAACTCAATATGCTCTCTCTTGTAAAATACCGAAATTCTAATTTTACGCGAATTGAAAAAAATCTAAATAATATCTAGGCACCCGAAAGTGAAAAGATAATGACTCTAAATATAGTCTGTTAGAAAAAATATACAATGCCTATTTCTACTCTGTTTTGGAGTATATACACCAACTCCACATGCTCTCTAATGTAAAATACAAAAATTCTATATTTAACCGAATCGAAGAAAATCTAAATAATATCTAGGCACCCCAGTGTTAAAAGAAAAATTGCTCTGAAAATAATCTGACAGAAAAAATATACAATGCCCTTTTCTACTTTGTTTTGTAGTATATACACTACCTCAATATGCTATCTCATGTAAAATACCGAAATTCTAATTTTACGTGATTCGAAAAAAATCCAAATAATATCTAGGCACCCCAAAGTTAAAAGAAAATGGATATGAATATACTCTGTTAGAAAAAATATACAATGCCTTATTCTACTCTGTTTTGGAGTATATACACCAACTCAGTATGCTCTCTCATATAGAATACCGAAATTCTAAATTTACGTGATTGGAAAAAAATCTAAATATTATCTAGGCACCCGAATGTTAAAAGAAAAATTGCTCTGAATATAATCTGTCAGAAAAAATATACAATGCCCTTTCCTACTCTGTTATCGAGTATATACACCAACTCAATATGCTCTCTCAGGTAAAATACAGAAATTCTAATTTTACGCGAATTGAAAAAAGTCTAAATAATATCTAGGTGCCCCAAATTTAAAAGAAAATGGCTCTGAATATAGTCTGTTAGAGAAAATATACAATGCCTTATTCTACTCTGTTTTGGAGTATATACACCAACTCAGTATGCTCTCTCATGTAAAATACCGAAATTCTAATTTTACATGAAATGAAATAAATCTAAATATTATATAGGCAAACGAATGTTAAAAGCAAAATTGCTCTGAATACAATGTGTCAGAAAAAATATACAATGCCCTTTACTACTTTGTTTTGGAGTAGATACACCAACTCAATATGCTCTCTCATGTAAAATACAGAAATTCTTATTTTACGAGAATCGAAAAAAATCTAAATAATATCTATGCGCCGCAAAGTTCAAAGAAAATGTCTCTTAATATAGTCTGTTACAAAAAATATAGAATGCCTTATTTTACTCTGTTTTGGAGTATATATACAAACTCACTATGCTCTCTCCTGTAAAATAGAGAAATTCTAATTTTACGTGAATCTGAAAAAATCTAAATATTATCTAGGCACCCAAAAGTTAAAAGCAAAATGGCTCTGAATATAATCTGTCAGAAAAAATATACAATGCCGTATTCTACTCTTTTTTGGAGTATATAGACCAACTCCATATGCTCTCTCATGTAAAATACAGAAATTGTATATTTAAGCGTATTGAAATAAATCTAAATATTACCTAGGCAACACAATTTTAAATGCAAAGTTGCTCTGCATATAATCTGTCACAAAAAATATACAATGCCCTTTTCTACTCTTTTTTGTAGTATATACACCAACTCAATATGCTCTCTCTTGTAAAATACCGAAATTCAAATTTCACCCGAATCGAAAAAATCTAAATATTATCTAGGCAGCCCAATGTTAAAAACAAAATTTCTCTGAATACAATCTGTCAGAAAACATATGCAATGCCCTATTTTACTGTGTTTTGGAGAATATAAACCAACTCAGTATGCTAACTCATGTAAAATACCGAAATTATAATTTTACGTGAACCGAAATAAATCTAAATATTATATAGGCAACCGAATGTTAAAAGCAAAATTGCTCTGAATACAATGTGCCAGAAAAAATATACAATGCCCTTTTCTACTCTGTTTTGGAGTATATACAACAACTCAATTTGCTCTCTCATGTAAAATAACGAAATACTTATTTTACGAGAATCGAAAAAAATCTAAATAATATCTGTGCACTTCAAAGTTCAAAGAAAATGTCTCTGAATATAGTCTGTTAGAAAAAATATAGAATGCCTTATTCTACTCTGTTTGGGAGTATATACACAAACTCAGTATGCTCTATTCTGTAAAATAGGAAAATTCTAAATTTACGTGAATCTGAATAAATCTAAATATTATCTAGACACCCCAAAGTTAAAAGCAAAATTGCTCTGAATATAATCTGTCAGAAAAAATATACAATGCCTTATTCCACTCTGTTATGGAGTATATACACCAATTCAATATGCTCTTTAATGTAAAATACAGAAATTCTATATTTAAACGAGGAGAGAAAAATCTAAATATTATCTAGGCACTCCAATTTGAAAAGCAAAATTGCTCTGAATATAATCTGTCAGAAAAAATATACAATGCCCTTTTCTACTCTTTTTTGTAGTATATACACCAACTCAAAATGATCTCTCTTGTAAAATACCGAAATTCTAATTTTACGCGAATCGATAAAAATCTAAATAATATCTAGGCACCCGAATGTTAAAAACAAAATTGCTCTGAATGCAGTCTGTTAGAAAAAATATACAATGCCCTATTCGACTCTGTTTTGGAGTATATACACCAACTCCATAGGCTCTCTCATGTAAAATACAGAAATTCTAATTTTACCCGAATCGAAATAATCTAAATATTATCGAGGCACCCCAATGCTAAAAACAAAATTGTTCTAAATATAATCTGTCAGAAAAAATATACAATGCCTTATTCTACTCTGTTTTGGTGTATATACACCAAGTCAGTATCCTCTCTCATGTAAAATACAGAAATTCTAACTTTACGTGAATCGAAAAATATCTAAATATTAGCTAGGCAAACCAAGGTTATAAACAAAATTGCTCTGAAAATAATCTGTCAGAAAAAATATACAATGCTCTATTCTACTCTGTTTTTGAGTATATACACCAACTCCATATGCTCTCTCATGTAAAATACAAAAATTCTATATTTAACCGAATCGAAAAAACTCTAAATAATATCTAGGCACCCCAGTGTTAAAAGCAGAATTTCTCTGAATATGATCTGTCAGAAAAAAATATACAATGCCCTTTTCAACTCTGTTTTGTAGTATATACACTACCTCAATATGCTATCTCATGTAAAATACGGAAATTCTAATTTTACGTGATTTGAAAAAAATCCAAATAATATCTAGGCGCCCCAAAGTTAAAAGAAAATGGCTATGAATATACTCTGTTAGAAAAAATATACAATGCCTTATTCTACTCTGTTTTGGAGTATATACACAAACTCTATGCTCTCTCATATAGAATACCGAAATTCTAAATTTACGTGATTGAAAAAGAATCTAAATATTATCTAGGCACCCGAGTGTTAAAAGCAAAATTGCTCTGAATATAATCTGTTAGAAAAAATATACAATGTTCTTTTCTACTCTGTTTTCGAGTATATACACCAACTCAATATGCTCTCTCAGGTAAAATACCGAAATTCTAATTTTACGTGAATCTAAAAAAGTCTAAATAATATCTAGTTGCCCCAAATTTAAAAGAAAATGGCTCTGAATATAGTCTGTTAGAAAAAATATACAATGCCTTATTCTACTCTGTTTTGGAGTATATACACCAACTCAGTATGCTCTCTCATATAAAATACAAAAATTCTAATTTCACCCGAATCGAAAAAATCTAAATATTATCTAGGCACCCCAATGTTAATAATAAAATTTCTCTGAATATAATCTGTCAGAAAACATATGCAATGCCCTATTTTACTCTTTTTTGGAGTATATAAACCAACTCAGTATGCTCTCTCATGTAAAATACCGAAATTCTAATTTAACGTGAATCGAAATAAATCTACATATTATATAGGAATCCGAATGTTAAAAGCAAAATTGCTCTGAATACAATGTGTCAGAAAAAATATACAATGCCCTTTTCTACTCTGTTTTGGAGTATATACACCAACTCAGTATGCTCTCCTATGTAAAATACCGAAATTCTAATTTTACGAGAATCGAAAATAATCTAAATAATATCTATGTGCCCCAAAACTTCAAAGAAAATGTCTCTGAATATAGTGTGTTAAAAAAAATATAGAATGCCTTAATCTACTCTGTTATGAAGTATATACACAAACTCAGTATGCTCTATCCCGTAAAATAGAGAAATTCTAAATTTACCTGAGTCTGAAAAAATCTAAATATTATCTAGACACCCCAAAGTTAAAAATAAAATTGCTCTGAATATAATCTGTCAGAAAAAATATACAATGCCTTATTCTACTCTGTTTTGGAGAATATACACCAACTCAATATGCTCTTTAATATAAAATACAGAAATTCTAAATTTAAGTGAGGAGAGAAAAATCTAAATATTATCTAGGCACTCCAATTTTAAAAGCAAACTTTCTCTGAATATAATCTGTCAGAAAAAATATACAATGCCCTATTCTACTCGGTTTTGGTGTATATACACCAACTCAGTATGCTCTCTCATGTAAAATACCGAAACTCTAAATTTACCCGAATCGAAAAAAATCTAAATATTATCTAGGCACCCCAAAGTTAAAAGCAAAATTGCTCTGAATATAATCTGTCAGAAAAGATATACAATGCCCTATTCTACTCTGTTTTGGAGTATATACACCAACTCCATCTGCTCTCTCAGGTTAAATACAGAAACTCTATACTTAAGCGAAAATAGAAAACTCTAAATATTATCTAGGCACCCGAATGTTAAAAGCAGAATTGCTCTGAATATAATCTGTCAGAAAAAATATACAATGCCCTTTTCTACACTGTTTTCGAGTATACACACCAACACAATATGCTCTCTCAGGTAAAATATGGAAATTCTAATTTTACGGGAATCGAAAAAAGTCTAAATAATATCTAGGCGCCCCAAATTTAAAAGAAAATGGCTCTGAATATAGTCTGTTAGAAAAAATATACAATGCCTTATTCTACTCTGTGTTGGAGTATATACACCAACCCAGTATACTCTCTCATGTGAAATACAGAAATTCTAATTTCACCCGAATCGAAAAAATCTAAATAATATCGAGGCACCCCAATGTTAAAAAAAAAATTTCTATTAATATAATCTGTTAGAAAACATATTCAATGCCCTATTTTACTCTGTTTTGGAGTATATAAACCAACTCAGTATGCTCTCTCATGTAAAAAACCGAAATTCTAATTTTACGTGAATCAAAATAAATCTAAATATTACATAGGCAACAAAATATTTAAAGCAAAATGGCTCTGAATACAATGTGTCAGAAAAAATATACAATGCCCTTTTCTACTCTGTTTTGGAGTGTATACATCAACTCAATATGCTCTTTCATGTAAAATACCGAAATTCTAAATTTACATGAATCGAAAAAATATAAATATTATATTGGCACCCCAATGTTAAAAACAATATTGCTCTGAATATAGTCTGTCAGAAAAAATATACAATGCCGTATTCTACTCTTTTCTGGAGTATATAGACCAACTCCATATGCTCTCTCATGTAAAATACAGAAATTGTATATTTAAGCATATTGAAATAAATCTAAATATTATCTAGCCACCACAATGTTGAATGCAAGGTTGCTCTGCATATAATCTGTCACAAAAAATATACAATGCCCTTTTCTTCTCTTTTTTGTAGTATATACACCAACACAATATGCTCTCTCTTGTAAAATACAGAAATTCTAATTTTACGCGAGTCGAAAAAAAATCTAAATAATATCTAGTCGCCTGAAAGTTAAAATATAAAGACTCTGAATATAGTCTGTTAGGAAAAATATACAATGCCTTTTTCTACTCTGTTTTGAAGTATATACACCTACTCAGTATGCTCTCTCATGTAAAATACAAAAATTCTATATTTAAGTGAATAGAGAAAAATCTGGGCCGGGTGCCGTGGCTCAAGCTTGTAGTCCCAACACTTTGGGAGGCTGAGGCGGGTGGATCACGAGGTAGGCAGATCAAGACCATCTTGGTCAACACGGTGAAATCCCGTCTCTACTAAAAACTACAAAAAATTAGCTGGGCACGGTGGCCTGTGCCTGTAATCCCAGCTACTCAGGAGGCTGAGGCAGGAGAATTGCCTGAACCCAGGGGGCAGAGTTTGCGGTGAGCCTAGATCGTGCCATTGCACTCCAGCCTGGGTAACAAGAGCAAAACTCCGACTCAAAAAAAAAAAAATCTGAATATTATCTAGGCAACCAAATGTTAAAAACAAAATTGCCCTGAATATAATCTGTCAGAAAAAATATACAATGCCCTTTTCTACTCTGTTTTTTAGTATATACACCAACTCAATATGCTCTCTCATGTAAAATACCAAAATTCTAATTTTACCAGAATCGAAAAAAATCTAAATAATATCTATGCGCCCCAAACTTCAAAGAAAATGTCTCTGAATATAGTCTGTTAGAAAAAATATACAATGTTTTATTATACTCTGTTTTGGAGTATATACACAAATTCAGTATGCTCTCTCTTGTAAAATAGAGAAATTCTAATTTTACGTGAATCTGAAAAAATCTAAAGATAATCTAGACACCCCAAAGTTAAAAGCAAAATTGCTCTGAATATAATCTGTCAGAAAAAATATACAATGCCTTATTCTACTCTGTTTTGGAGTATATACACCAACTCAATATGCTCTTTAATGTAAAATACAGAAATTCTATATTTAAGCAAGGAGAGAAAAATCTAAATATTATCTAGGCACTCCAATTTTAAAAGCAAAATTGCTCTGAATATAATCTGTCAGAAAAAATATACAATGCCCTATTCTACTCTGTTTTGGAATATATACACCAACTCAGTATGCTCTCTCATGTAAAATACCGAAATTCTAAATTTACCCGAATCGAAAAAAATCTAAATATTATCTAGGGACCCGAAGTTTAAAAGCAAAATTGCTCTGAATATAATCTGTCAGAAAAAATATACAATGCCCTATTCTATTCTTTTTTGGAGTATATACACCAACTCAATATGCTCTCTCATGTAAAATACCTAAATTCTAATTTTACACGAATCGAAAAATATCTAAAAAATATCTAGGCACCCCAAAGTTAAAAGAAAATTGCTCTGAATATAGCCTATTAGAAAAAATATACACTCCCTTATTCTACTCTGTTTTAGAGTATATACACCAACTCAGTATGCTCTCTCATGTAGAATACCGAAATTCTAATTTTACGTGAATCGAAAAATATCTAAATATTATCTAGGCACCCGAATTTTAATAGCAAAATTGATCTGAATATAATCTGTCAGAAGAAATATACAATGCCCTTTTCTACTCTGTTTTCGAGTATATACACCAACGCAGTATGCTCTCTCAGGTAGAATACCGAAATTCTAAATTTACGTGAATTGAAAAATATCTAAATATTATATAGACACCCGAATGTTAAAAGCAAAATTTATCTGAATATAATCTGTCAGAGAAAATATACAATGCCCTTTTCTACTCTGTTTTCGAGTATATACACCAACTCAATATGCTCTCTCAGGAAAAATACAAAAACTCTAATTTTTCGCGAATCAAAAAAATTCTAAATAATATTTAGGCGCCCCAAATTTAAAAGAAAATGGCTCTGAATATACTCTGTGAGAGAAAATATACAATGCCTTATTCTACTTTTTTTTGGAGTATATACACCAACTCAGTATGCTCTCTCATGTAAAATACAGAAATTCTAATTTAACCCAATTCGAAAAAATCTAAATATCATCTAGGCACCCCAATGTTAAAAACAAAATTTCTCTGAATATAATCTGTCAGAAAACATATGCAATACCCTATTTTACTCTGTTTTGGAGTATATAAACCAACTCAGTATGCTCTCTTATGTAAAATACCGATATTCTAATTTTACGTGAATCGAAATAAATCTAAATATTATATAGGCAACCGAATGTTAAAAGCAAAATTTCTCTGAATACAATGTGTCAGAAAAAATATACAATGCCCTTTTCTACTCTGTTTTGGAGTATATACACCAACTCAATATGCTCTCTCATGTAAAATGCCGAAATTCTAATTTTACGAGAATCGAAAAAAATCTAAATAATATCTATGCGCCCCAAACTTCAAAGAAAATGTCTCTGAATATAGTCTGTTAGAAAAAATATAGACTGCCTTATTATACTCTGTTTTGGAGTATGTACACAAACTCAGTATGCTCTCTGATGTAAAATAGAGAAATTCTAATTTTACGTGAATCTGAAAAAATCTAAATATAATCTAGACACCCCAAAGTTAAAAGCAAAATTGCTCTGAATATAATCTGTCAGAAAAAATATACAATGCCTTATTCTACTCTGTTTTGGAGTATATACACCAACTCAATATGCTCTTTAATGTAAAATACAGAAATTCTATATTTAAGCGAGGAGAGAAAAATCTAAATATTATCTAGGCACTCCAATTTTAAAAGCAAAATTGCTCTGAATATAATCTGTCAGAAAAAATATACAATGCCCTATTCTACTCTGTTTTGGAATAGATACACGAACTCAGTATGCTCTCTCATGTAAAATACCGAAATTCTAAATTTACCCGAATCGAAAAAAATCTAAATATTATCTACGGACCCGAAGTTTAAAAGCAAAATTGCTCTGAATATAATATGTCAGAAAAAATATACAGTGCCCTATTCTATTCTTTTTTGGAGTATATACACCAACTCAATATTCTCTCTCATGTAAAATACCTAAATTCTAATTTTACACGAATCGAAAAAAATCTAAAGAATATCTAGGCGCCCCAAAGTTAAAAGAAAATTTCTCTGAATATAGCCTGTTAGAGAAAATATACAATCTTTTCTTCTACTCTGTTTTGGAGTATATACACCAACTCAGTATGGCCTCTCATGTAAAATACCGAAATTCTAGTTTTACCCGAATCGAAAAAATCTATATATTATCTAGGCATCCCTATGATAAAAGCAAAATGGCTCTGAATATAATCTGTCAGAAAAAATATACAATGCCATTTTCTACTCTGTTTTGGGGTATATACAACAACTCAATATGCTCTCTAATGTAAAACACTGAAATTTTAATTTTACACGAATCGAAAACCATCTAAATAATATCTATGCGCCCAGACGTTAAAAAAAATGGCTCTAAATATAGTCTGTTAGACAAAATATACAATGCCTTATTCTACTCTGTTTTACAGTATGTACACCAACTCAGTATGCTCTTTCATGTAAAATACCAAAATTCTAATTGTACGTGAATCGAAAAAAATATAAATAATATCTAGGCACCCCAAAGTTAGAAGAAAATGGCTCTGAATATAGTCTGTTAGAAAAAATATACAATAGCTTATTCTACTCTGTTTTGGAGTATATACACCAACTCAGTATGCTCTCTCATGTAAAATACCGAAATTCTAATTTAACCCGAATCGAAAAAATCTAAATATTATCTAGGCACCCCAATGTTAAAAACAAAATTGCTCAGAATACAATCTGTCAGAAAAAATATACAATGCCCTATTCTACTCTTTTTGGAGTATATACACCAACTTCATATGCTCTCTAATGTAAAATACAGAAATTCTATATTTAAGCGAATCGAAAAAAATCTAAATATTATCTAGGCACCCCAGTGTTAAAATCAAAATTGCTCTGAATATAAACTGTCAGAGAAAATATACAATGCCGTATTCTACTCTATTTTGGAGAATATACACCAACTCCATATGCTCTCTTAAATAAAGTACAAAAATACTTCATTTAAACGATTCAAAAAAAATCTAAATATTATCTAGGCACCCCAGTGTGAAAATCAAAATTGCTCTGAATATAATCTGTCAGAAAAAATGTACAATGCCCTATTCGACTCTGTTTTGGAGTATATACACCAACTCCATACGCTCTCTCAGGTAAAATACAGAAATTCTATATTTAAGCGAATCGAAAAAAATCTAAATATTATCGTGGCACTCTAATGTTAAAATCAAAATTGCTCTGAATACAAACTGTCAGAAAAAATATACAATGCCCTCTTCAACTATTTTTTGGAGCATATAAACCAACTCATTATACTCTCTCATGGAAAATACAGAAATTCTATATTTAAGCGAATCGAAAAAAATTTAATATTACCTATTTACCCCAATGTTAAAAGCAAAATTTCTCTGAATATAGTCTGTCAGAAAAAAAAAATTCCCTTTTCCACTTTGTTTTGGAGTATATACACCAATTCAATATGCTCTTTCCTGTAAAATACCGAAATTCTAATTTTACGTGAATCGAGAAAAATCTAAATATTATCTAGGCGACCCAAAGTTAAAAGAAAATGGCTCTGAATATAGTCTGTTAGAAAAAATATACAATGCCTTATTCTACCCTGTTTTGGAGTATATACACCAACTCAGTATGCCCTCTCATATAAAAAAACGAAATTCAAATTTTACCCGAATCCAAAAACTCTAAATTATATATAGGCGCCCCAAAGTTTAAAGAAAACGGCTCTGAATATAGTCTGTTAGAAAAAATATACAATGCCTTATTCTACTCTGTTTTGGAGTATATACACCAACTCAATATGCTCTCTAATAGAAAATACATAAATTCTATATTTAAGCGAATCGAAAAAATCTAAATACTATCTAGGCATTCCTATGTTAAAAGCAGAATTTCTCTGAATATAATCTGTCAGAAAAAATATACAATGCCCTTTACTACTATGTTTTGGAGTCTATAAACCAACTCAATATCCTCTCTCATGTAAAATACCAAAATTCTAAATTTACGCGAATCGAAAGAAATGTAAATAACATGTAGGCGCCCCAAAGTTAAAAGAAAATGGCTCTGAATATAGTCTGTGAGAAAAAATATACAATGCCTTATTCTACTCTGTTTTGGAGTATATACACAAACTCAGTATCCTCTCTCATGTAAAATACCGAAATTCTAATTTTACGTGAATCCAAAATAATCTAAATATTATCTAGGCATCCGAATGTTAAAAGCAATATTTATCTGAATATAATCTTTCAAAAAAAATATACAATTCCCTGATTTAGTCTATTTTGGTGTGTATACACCAACTCAATATGCTCTGTCATGTAAAATACCGAAATTCTAATTTTACGCGAATCGAAAAGAATCTAAAGAATATCTAGGCGCTCCAAAGTTAAAAGAAAATGGCTCTGAATATAGTCTGTTAGAGAAAATAAACAATGTCTTATTCTATTCTGTTTTGGAGTATATACACCAACTCAGTATGCTCTCTCATGTAAAATAAAGAAATTCTAATTTTACCACAATTGAAAATATCAAAATATAATCTAGGTACCCCAATGTTAAAAACAAAATTACTCTGAATATAATCTGTCAGAGAAAATATACAATGCCCTATTCTACTCTGTTTTGGAGTATATACACCAACCCCATATGCTCTATAAAGTAAAATACAGAAATTCTATATTTAGCGAATCGAAAAAAAACTAAATATAATCTAGGCATTCCAATGTTAAAAACAAAATTACTCTGAATAGAATCTGTCAGAAAAAAGATACAGTGCCTTATTCTAATCAATTTTTGCATATATACACCAACTCCATATGCTCTCTTATGTAAAATACAGAAATTCTATATTTAAGCGAATCGAAAAAAATCTAAATATTATCTAGGCACCCCAATGTTGAAAACAATATTGTTCTGGGTATAATCCTTCAGAGAAATATACAATGCCCTTTTCTACTCTGTTTTGGAGTATATACAACAACTCAGTAAGCTCTCTCATGTAAAATAACGAAATTCAAATTTTACCCGAATCGAAAAACTCTAAATAATATATAGGCGCCCCAATGTTTAAAGAAAACGGCTCTAAATATAGTCTGTTAGAGAAAATATACAATGCCCTATTCTACTCTGTTTTGGAGTATATACACCAACTGCATATGCTCTCTAATAGAAAATACGTAAATTCTATATTTAAGCGAATCGAAAAAAATCTAAATAGTATCTCGGCATCTCTATGTTAAAAGCAAAATTTCTCTGAATATAATATGTCAGAAAAAATATACAATGACCTTTTCTACTCTGTTTTGGAGTATATAAACCAACTCAATATGATCTCTCCTGTAAAATAACGAAATTCTAATTTTACGCGAATTGAAAAAAATCTAAATAATATCTACGTGCCCCAAAGTTAAAAAAAAATGGCTCTGAATATAGTTTGTAAGAAAAATATACAATACCTTTTTCTACCCTGTTTTAAAGTATATACACCAACTCAGTATGCTCCCTCATGTAAAATACCGAAATTCTAAATTTATGCAAATCAAAAAAAATGTAAATACCATCTAGGCGCCCAAGAGTTAAAAGAAAATGGCACTAAAAATAGTCTGTTAGAAAAAATATACAATGCCTTATTCTACTCTGTTTTAAAGTATATACACCAACTCAATATGCTCTCTCATGTAAAATAAGGAAATTCTAATTTTAACAGAATATCAAAAATATAAAAATTATCTAGGCATGACGATGATAAAACAAAAATTGCTCTGAAAATAATCTGTCAGAAAAAATATACAATGCCTTATTCTACTCTGTTTTACAGTATATACACCAACTCAGTATGCTCTCTCATGTAAAATACCGAAATTCTAATTTTACGTGAATCGAACAAATCTAAATATTATCTAGGCACCCCAATGTTAAAAACAAAATTGCTCTGAAAATAATCTGTCAGAAAAATATACAATGCCCTATTCTACTCTGTTTTGGAGTATATACACCAACTTCATATGCTCTCTCATGTAAAATACAGTAATTCTATATTTAGCGAATCGAAAAAAATCTAAATATAATCTAGGCACACCAATGTTAAAAACAAAATTGTTCTGGGTATAATCTGTCAGAGAAAATATACAATGCCCTTTTCTAATCTGTTTTGTAGTATATACACTACCTCAATATGCTATCTCATGTAAAATACCGAAATTCTAATTTTACCTGAATCGAAAAAATCTAAATATTATCTAGGCACCCAATGTTAAAAACAAACTTGCTCTGAATATAATCTGTCAGAAAAAATATACAATGCCCTAGTCTACTCTGTTTTGGAGTACATACACCAACTCCATATGCTCTCTCATGTAAAATACAGAAATTCTATATTTAAGCGAATCAAAAAAATCTAAATATTTTCTAGGCACTCGAAGGATAAAAGAAAAATTGCTCTGAATATAATCTGTCAGAAATAATATAAAATGCCCTATACAACTCTGTTTTGGAGTATATACACCAACTCCATATGCTCTCTGACGTAAAATACCGAAATTCTAATTTTACGTGAATTGAAAAAAACCTAAAGAATATATAGGCACCCCAAAGTTAAAAGAAAATGGCTCTGAATATAGCCTGTAAGAAAAAATATACAATGCCTTATTCTACTCTGTTTTGGAGTAGATACACCAACTCAGTATGCTCTCTCATGTAAAATAACGAAATTCTAATTTTACCCGAATTGAAAAAATCTAAAAATGATCTAGGCACCCCAATGTTAATAACAAAATTGCTCTGAATATAATCTGTCAGAAATAATATACAGTGCCCTATTCTACTCTTTTTTGGTGTATATAAACCAACTCAGTATGCTCTCTCATGTAAAATAGAGAAATTCTAAATTTACCTGGATCTGAAAAAATCTAAATATTATCTAGGCACCCCAAAGTTAAAAGCAAAATTGCTCTGAATATAATCTGTCAGGAAAAATATACAATGCCCTATTCTACTCTGTATTGGAGTATATACACCAACTGCATATGCTCTCTCATGTAAAATACAGAAATTCTATATTTAAGCGAATATAGGGAAATCTAAATATTATCCAGGCAATCCAATGTTGAAAGCAAAATTGCTCCGAATATAATCTGTCAGAAAAAATATCCAATTCCCTTTTGTACTCTGTTGTGGTGTATATACAATAACTCAATATGCTCTCTCATGTAAAATACCGAAATTCTAATATTACATGAATTGAAAATAATCTGAATAATATCTACGTGCCCCAAAGTTAAAACAATACGGCTCTGAATATAGTCTGTTAGAAATAATATACAATACCTTATTCTACTCTGTTTTACAGTATATACACCAAATCAGTATGCTCCCTCATGTAAAATACCGAAATTATAAATTTACGTGAATCGAAAAAAATGTAAATAACATCTAGACACCCCAAAATTTAAAGAAAATGGCTCTGAATATAGTCAGTTAGAAAAAATATAGAATGCTTTATTCTACTCTGTTTTGTAGTATATACACCAACTCACTATTCTCTCTCATGTAAAATACCGAAATTCTAACTTACCCGAATCGAAAAAATCTAAATATTATCTAGGCACCCCAATGTTAAAAGGAAAATTACTCTGAATATAATCTGTGAGGAAAAATATACAATGCCCTATTCTACTCTGTATTGGAGTATATACACCAACTCAATATGCTCTCTCATGTAAAATACAGAATTTCTATATTTAAGCGAATTACAAAAAATCTAAATATTATCTAGGCACGCCAATGTTAAAGGCAAAATTACTCTGAATATAATCTGTCAGATAAAATATACAATGCCCTTTTCTATTCTTTTTTAAAGTATATACACCAACTCAATATGCCCTCTTATGAAAAATACAGAAATTCAAATTTTTCCCGAATCGAAAAAATCTAAATATTTTCTAGGCAACAAAATGTTAAAAGCAATATTGCTATGAATATAATCTGACTGAAAACATGTAAAATGCCCTTTTCTACTCTCTTTTGTAGTATATAAACCACCTCGATATCTAGGCAACACAATGTTAAATACAAAATTGCTCTACATATATTCTGTCATAAAAAATATACAATGTCCTCTTCTACTCTGTTTTGGAGTATATACACCAACTCAATATGCTCTCTCAGGTAAAATACCGAAATTCTAAATTTACGCGAATCGAAAAAAGTCTAAATATTATCTAGGCACCCCAATGTTAAAAAGAAAATTGCTCTGAATATAATCTGTCAGAAAAAATATACAATGCCCTATTCTACTCTTTTTTGGAGTATATACATCAACTCCATATGCTCTCTCATGTAAAATGCAGAAATTCTAATTTTACCCGAATCAAAAAATTATAATATTATCTAGGCAACCCAGTGTTAAAATCAAAATTGCTCTGAATATAATCTGTCAGAAAAAATATACAATGCCCTATTCTACTCGTTTTTGGAGTATATACATCAACTCCATATGCTCTCTCATGTAAAATGCAGAAATTCTATATTTAAGCGAATCAAAAAAAATCTAAATATTATCTAGGCACCCAAATGTTAAAAACAAAATTTCTCTGAATATAATCTGTCAGAAAAAATATACAATGCCCTATTCTACTCTTTTTTGGAGTATATACACCAACTCAATATGCTATCTAATAAAAAATACATAAATTCTATATTTAAGCGAATTGAAACAAATCTAAATATTATCTAGGCACCCCAATGTAAAAAGCAAAATTTCTCTGAATATAATCTGTCAGAGAAAATATACAATACCATTTTCCACTCTGTTTTGGAGTATATACACCAACTCAGTATGCTCTCTCATGTAAAATACCAATATTCTAATTTTACGTGAATCGAAAATAATCTAAATATTATCTAGGCACCCGAATGTTAAAAGCAATTTGTCTCTGAATATAACCTTTTATAAAAAATATACAATGCCCTAATCTAGTCTATTTTGGAGTATATACACCACCTCAATATTCTCTCTCACGTAAAATACAAAAATTTAAAATTTACGTGAATCGAAAAAAATCTAAATAATATCTAGGCGCCCAAAAGTTAAAAGAAAATGGCTCTGAATATAGTCTGTTAGAAAAAATATACAATGCATTATTCTACTCTGTTTTGGAGTATATACACCAACTCAATATGCACTCTCATGTAAAATACAGAAAATGTATATTTGAGAAAATCGACAAAAATCTCAATATTATCTAGGCAACCCAATGTTAAAAGCAAAATTGCTCTCAATATAATCTGTCATGAAAAATATACAATGCCTTTTTGTACTCTGTTTTGTAGTATATACACCAACTCAATACGCTCTATCATGTAAAATACTGAAATTCTAATTTTACGCGAATCAAAAAAAATCTAAATAGTATCTAGGCGCCCCAAAGTTAAAAGGAAATGGCTCTGAATATAGTCTGTTATAAAAAATATACAATTCCTTATTCTACTCTGATTTAGAGTATATACAACAACTCCATATGCTCTCTCAAGTAAAATACAGAAATGCTATATTTAAGCGAATCGAAAAAAATCTAAATATTATCTAGGCAAACCAATGTTAAAAGAAAAATTTCTCTGAATATAATCTGTCAGATAAAATATACAATGCCCTTTTCTACTTTGTTTTGGAGTATATACACCGACTCAGTATGCTCCCTCATGTAAAATATGGAAATTCTAAATTTACGTGAATCGAAAAAAATCTAAATATTATCTAGGCACCCCAATGTTAAAAGCAAAATTGATCTGAATATAATATGTCAGAAAAAATATACAATGCTTCTTTCTACTTTTTTTTGTAGTATATACACCAACTCAATATGCTCTCTCATGTAAAGTACCGAAATACAAATTTTACGTGAATCGAAATATATCTAAATAATATCTAGGCACCCGAAAGTTAAAAGGAAATGGCTCTGAATATAGTCTGTTAGAAAAAACATACAATGCCTTATTCTACTCTGTTTTGTAGTATATAAACCAACTCAATACGCTCTTTCATGTAAAATACCAAAATTCTAACTTTAAGCGAATTGAAAAAATCTAAATAATATCTAAGTGCCCCAAGAATAAAAGAAAATGGCTCTGAATATAGTCTGTTATAAAAAATATACAATTCCTTATTCTACTCTGTTTTGGAGTATATACACCAACTCCATATGCTCTCTCAAGTAAAATACAGAAATTCTATATTTAAGCGAATCGAATAAAATCTAAATATTATCTAGGCAACCCAATGTTAAAAGCAGAATTTCTCTGAATATAATCTGTCAGAAAAAAAATACAATGCCCTTTACTACTATGTTTTGGAGTATATACATTAACTCCATATTCTCTCTCATGTAAAATACAGAAATTCTATATTTAAGGGAATCGAAAAAAATCTAAATATTATCTATGCACCCCAATGTTAAAAGCAAAATTGCTCTGAATATAATCTTTCAGAAAAAATATACAATGCCCTATTCTACCCTGTTTTGGAGTATATACACCAACTTCATATGCTCTCTTACGAAAAATACCGAAATTCTATTTTTAAGCGAATTGAAAAAAATAAATATTATCTAGGCACCCCAATGTTAAAAGCAAAATTGCACTTAATATAATGTGTCAGAGAAAATATTCAATATAGTTTTCTACTATGTTTTTGAGTATATACACCAACTCAATATGCTCTCTCATGTAAAATACTGAAATTCTAATTTTACGTAAATCGAAAAAAATATAAATATTATCTAGGCACCCTAATGTTAAAAGCAAAATGCTCTGAAAATAATCTGTTAGAGAAAATGTACAACGCCCTTTTATACTCTGTTTTGGAGTATATACACAAACTCAATATGCTCTTTCATGTAAAATACAGAAATTTTAATTTTACGTGAATCGAAAAAAATGTAAATAATATCTATGCGCCCCAAAGTTAAAAGAATATGGCTCTCAATATAGTCTTTTAGAAATAATATACAATGCCTTTTTCTACTCTGTTTGGGAGTATATACGCCAACTCAGTATGCTCTCTCATGTAAAATACAGAAATTCTAATTTTACCCGAATCGAAAAAATCTAAAAATTATCTAGTCACCCCAATGTTAAAAACAACATTGCTGGGAGGGGACTCAAGATGGCGCTGTGAGAACAACCCAGGATTGGAGCCCGCGTTGAATTCACAAACGGTGAGTCAGTGCTGCATTTCCAGACTGATCTTTTTTGCCCACAGAACGGGGAAACTCCCAAGTATAAAAAGACACGGGACGCCAGGCAGTAGGTCGCCTGGAGAAGCCGGCAGCCGGGGTGGCGGCGGCCGGCCCTACCCAGCAATCCCCACAGGGCGCGCTTGTCCGGGTGCCTTGTTGAACCGGCAACCTGAGACTTGAGAGGGCTGGATTTGAGACTGAACGAGACTTGCACAGTAGCCCAGCCCAGGGCATTGCAGGGACAGATCGCTTGGGATACCCAGTGGAACGAACAAAACCGCGATTTCAAACTATCCCGGGCAGACGGTCTCAGACGCTCTGTGGGGGAGGGGCGTCCACCACTACGGAGGCAACCTGCCCCAACTGATATACACGCCCACTGCTGATGCAGCCAGCCGTTGCCGAGGCAACCCGCCCCAACTGAGATACAAGCCCACTGCTGACGCAGCCAGCCGTTGCCGAGGCAACCCGTCCCTACTGAGATACACGCCCACTGCTGACGCAGCCTGACGTTGCTGAGGCAACACGCTACAACGAAGAGACTCCGCCGCAGGGCGTGGCGGAGACCACAGCAGAGCCGGCAGGAACAGCGCGAATCACACAACAGCGGGGCAAAGCCTCGGCAGCCAAACAGTGGCTAGTCTGCCTTTGAGCTGGGCAGGACACCTGATCGGACATCCAAAAATAAAGCCCAAACCCCTCAACACAGAGCATTTGAGAAAAAAAAAAGGGTTGTTTAATGAGCTGTGTTGCAGCAGAATCAAATATAGCAGCCTAACAGCCCTAAATGAACAACACAGTGCACAGCTCAGCAATTAAACCCCTATAAAGTACAAACTGTCTCCTCAAGCAGCTCCCTGACCCCTCTATATCCAAAAGACTGTCATTAGGCAGGCATCATCCTGGGACAAAGAGAGCAGAAAAAGAAACTGGTAACATCCCTCGCTGTGCCGCGGCTACTAGAGGTGCACCCCAGACAAGCAGGGTCTGGAGCGGACCTCAACAGTCATACAGCGAAGGGGCTAGACTGGTAGAAGGAAAACCAAGTAACAGAAATACTTCATCATCAACATTCTGGGTGTCCACTCAGAGACCCAAACGAAAAGTCAGCAACTACGCAGACGACCAGCGGACGAATCCGCAAAGATGGGAAGAAACCAGCGCAAAAAGGAGGAAAACACCCGAAACCAGAACACATCGCCTCCTAGAAAGGACCAAAACTCCTCACCAGCAAGGGAACAAAGCTGGACGGAGAATGACTGTGACGAAATGACGGAATTAGACTTCAGAAGATGGATAATGAGAAACTTTTGTGAGCTAAAAGATCATGTATTAAATCAATGCAAAGAAACTAAGAACCTTGAAAAAAGATTTGAAAAAAGATTCGAGGAAATGATAACAAGAATGGATACCTTAGAGAGGAATATGAGTGAATTAAAGGAGCTGAAAAACACAATACAAGAACTTCGCGAAGCAAACGCAAGTTTCAATAGCCGAATTGACCAAGCAGAAGAAAGAATATCTGAAGTCGAAGACCAACTCAATGAAATAAAACGAGAAACCAAGATCAGAAAAAAAAGCGCAAAAAGGAATGAACAAAGTCTCCAAGAAATGTGGGACTATGTGAAAAGATACGTTTGATAGGTGTACCAGAAGGGGACGAAGAGAATGAATCCCAGGAAACACAGAGAACACCACAAAGATATTCCGCAAGAAGAGCAACCCCAAGGCACATAATCGTAAGATTCAACAGGGTTGAAATAAAGAAGAGAATACTAAGGGCAGCCAGAGAGAAAGGTCGGGTCACCCACAAAGGGAAGCCCATCAGACTCACAGCAGATCTCTCGGCAGAAACACTACAAGCCAGAAGAGAGTGGGGGCCAATATTCAACATTCTTAAAGAAAAGAACTTTCAACCCAGAATTTCATATCCAGCCAAACTGAGCTTCAGAAGTGAAGGAAGAATAAAATCCTTTGCGAACAAGCAAGTACTCAGAGATTTTGTCACCACCAGGCCTGCTTTACAAGACCTCCTAAAAGAGGCACTACACATAGAAAGGATCAATCAGTACCAGCCATTCCAAAATCACACTGAAAGCTAAAGAGCTTCAACATAATGAAGAATCTACAACAACTAACAGGCAAAACATCCACTTAGAATCAAAATGGCAGTATCAAATTCACACATAACAATATTAACCCTAAATGTAAATGGACTAAATGCACCAATCAAAAGACACAGACTGGCAAATTGGATAAAAAGCCAAAACCCATCAGTGTGCTGTATCCAGGAAACCCATCTCACATGCAAGGATACACAAAGGCTCAAAATAAAGGGATGGAGGAAGATTTACCAAGCTAATGGAAAGCAAAAAAAAGCAGGAGTTGCAATTCTCATCTCTGATAAAATAGACTTCAATGCAACAAAGATCAAAAGAGACAAAGAAGGCCATTACATAATGGTAAAAGGATCGATACAACAAGAAGAGCTAACGATCCTAAACATATATGGACCCAACACAGGAGCACCCAGATACATAAGGCAAGTTCTTAATGACTTACAGAAGGACTTAGACTCCCACACAATAATAGTGGGAGACTTTAACACTCCACTGTCAATACTAGACAGATCAACCAGACAGAAAATCAACAAGGATACCCAGGGCTTGAACTCAGACCTGGAGCAAGCAAACCTGGTGGACATTTACAGAACTCTCCACCCCAAATCCACAGAATACACATTCTTCTCAGCACCACATCACACCTACTCTAAAATTGACCACACAATTGGAAGTAAAGCACTGCTCAACAAATGCAAAACAACTGAAATCATAACAAACAGCCTCTCAGACCATAGTGCAATCAAGTTAGAACTCAGAATTCAGAAACCGACCCAGAACCGCACAGCTTCATAGAAACTGAACAACTGGCTCTTGAATGTTGACTGGGTAAACAACGAAATGAAGGCAGAAATAAAGAAGTTCTTCAAAACCACTGAGAACGAAGACACAACGTGCCAGAACCTCTGGGACACATTTAAAGCAGTCTCTAGAGGAAAGTATATAGCAATAAGTGCCCATATGAGGAGAATGGAGAGATCCAAAATTGACACCCTATCGTCAAAATTGAAAGAGCTAGAGGAGCAAGATCAAAAAAACTCAAAACCCAGCAGAAGACAAGAAATTACTAAGATCAGAGCTGAGCTGAAGGAGATTGAGACACGAAAAACCCTTCAAAAAATCAATAAATCCAAGAGCTGGTTTTTTGAAAAGATCAACAAAATAGACAGACCACTAGCCAGATTGATTAAAAATAAAAGAGAGAACAACCAAATAGATGCAATAAAAAATGATAAAGGGGAAATCACCACAGATTCCACAGAAATTCAAACCATCATCAGAGAATATTACAAACAACTCTATGCACATAAACTAGTAAACCTGGAAGAAATGGATAAATTCTTGGACTCCTGTGTCCTCCCAAGCCTAAACCAGGAGGAAGCTGAAACTATGAATAGACCAATAACAAGGTCTGAAGTTGAGGCAGCAATTAAGAGCCTACCTCACAAAAAAAGCCCAGGTCCTGATGAGTTCACAGCCGAATTCTACCAGACACACAAGGAGGAGCTGGTACCATTCCTTCTAAAACTATTTCAAACAATCCAAAAAGAGGGAATCCTTCCCAAATCATTTTATGAGACCAACATCATCCTGATACCAAAACCCGGCAGAGACCCAACGAGAAAAGAAAACTTCAGGCCAATATCCATGATGAACATAGATGCAAAAATCTTCAATAAAATATTGGCAAGCCGATTGCAACAGCAAATCAAAAAACTTATTCATCATGATCAAGTAGGATTCATCTTGGGGATGCAAGGCTGGTTCAACATACGCAAGTCTATCAACGTAATTCACCACATAAACAGAACCAAAAACAAAAACCACATGATTATCTCAATCGACGCAGACAAGGCATTTGACAAAATTCAACAGCCCTTTATGCTAAAAACCCTCAATAAACTCGGTATCGATGGAACGTATCTCAAAGTAATAAAAGCTATTTATGACAAACCAACAGCCAATATCATACTGAATGGGCAAAAACTGGAAGCATTCCCTTTGAAATCTGGTACTAGACAAGGATGCCCTCTCTCACCACTCCTATTCAATAGAGTACTGGAAGTTCTAGCCAGAGCAATCAGGCAAGAAAAAGAAATAAAGGGTATTCAAATAGGAAAGGTGGAAGCCAAATTGTCTCTATTTGCAGACGACATGATAGTATACCTAGAAGACCCCATCGCCTCAGCCCAAAAACTCCTGAAACTGATAAACAACTTCAGCAAAGTCTCAGGATATAAAATCAATGTGCAAAAATCACAAGCATTCGTCGACACCAATAACAGACTTAAAGAAAGCCTAATCAAGAGCGAACTGCCATTCGCAATTGCTACAAAAAGAATAAAATACCTTGGAATACAACTCACAAGGAACGTAAGGGACCTCTTCAAGGAGAACTACAAACCACTGCTCAACGAAATCAGAGAGGACACAAACAGATGGAGAAACATTCCATGTTCATGGTTAGGAAGAATTAATATCGTGAAAATGGCTATACTGCGCAAAGTAATTTACAGAATCAACGCTATCCCCATCAAGCTACCATTGACTTTCTTCACAGAACTGGAAAAAACCACCATGAACTTCATATGGAACCAAAAGAGAGCCCGCATAGCCAAGTCAATTCTAAGCAAAAAGAACACAGCGGGGGGCATCACACTACCGGATTTCAAACTATACTACAAGGCTACAGTAATCAAAACAGCATGGTACTGGTACCAAAACAGAGATATAGACCAATGGAACAAAACAGAGGCACCGGAGGCAACACAACATACATACAACTATACAATCTTTGATAAACCTGACAAAAACAAGCAATGGGGCAAGGATTCCATGTTTAACAAATGTTGTTGGGAAAACTGGCTAGCCATGTGCAGAAAGCAGAAACTGGACCCCTTCCTGACACCTTACACTAAAATCAACTCCAGATGGATTAAAGACTTAAACATAAGACCTGGCACCATAAAAACCCTAGAAGGAAATCTAGGCAAAACTATCCAGGACATAGGAGTAGGCAAGGACTTCATGAACAAAACACCAAGAGCATTGGCAACAAAAGCCAAAATAGACAAATGGGACCTAATGAAACTCCACAGCTTCTGCACGGCAAAAGAAACAGTCACTAGAGTGGATCGGCAACCAACAGAATGGGAAAAAATTTTCGCAGTCTACCCATCTGACAAAGGGCTGATATCCAGAATTTACAAAGAACTCAAACAGATTTACAGGAAAAAAACAAACAAGCCCATTCAAAAGTGGGCAAAGGATATGAACAGATACTTTACGAAAGAAGACATATATGAGGCCAACAATCATATGAAAAAATGCTCATCGTCACTGGTCATCAGAGAGTTGCAAATCAAAACCACATTGAGATACCATCTCACACCAGTTAGAATGGCGATCATTAAAAAATCTGGAGACAACAGATGCTGGAGAGGATGTGGAGAAAAAGGAACACTTTTACACTGTTGTTGGGAGTGTAAATTAGTTCAACCATTGTGGAAGACGGTGTGGCGATTCCTCAAGGCCTTAGAAATAGAAATTCCATTTGACCCAGCAATCCCATTACTGGGTATATATCCAAAAGACTATAAATCGTTCTGCTATAAGGACACATGTACACGAATGTTCATTGCAGCACTGTTTACAATAGCAAAGACCTGGAATCAACCCAAATGCCCATTGATAATAGACTGGATTGGAAAAATGTGGCACATATACACCATGGAATATTATGCAGCAATCAGAAATGATGAGTTCGTGTCGTTTGTAGGGACATGGATGAATCTGGAGAACATCATCCTCAGCAAACTGACACAAGAACAGAAAATGAAACACCGCATATTCTCACTCATAGGTGGGTGATGAAAAATGAGAATACATGGACACAGAAAGGGGAGTACTAAACACTGGGGTCTATTGGGGGGAAAAGGGGAGGGCCAGTGGGAGGGGGAGGTGGGGAGGGATAGCCTGGGGAGAAATGCCAAATGTGGGTGAAGGGGAGAAGAAAAGCAAAGCACACTGCCATGTGTGTACCTACGCAACTGTCTTGCATGCTCTGCTAATGTACCCCAAAACCTATAATCCAATAAAAAATTAAAAAAAAAAAAAAAATGAAAATCTGTTCCAAAAAATATACAATGCCCTTTTCTACACTGTTTGGGAGTATATACACCATATCAATAAGCTCTCTCATGTAAAATATTTAAATTCTCAATTTACGCGGTTACAAAAATATAAATATTTCCTATGTACACCATCATTAAAAGCAAAATTGCACATAACATAGTGTGTAAGAGAAAATATACAATGCCCTTTTTTACTCTTTCTTGGAGTATATCCACAAAATAAATAGGCTCTCTCATGCAAAGTAACGAAATTTTAAATTTACGCCAATATAAAAAAATCTAAATATTATCTAGGCACCCCAATCTTAAAAGCAAAATTGCACTGAATAGCATCTGTCAGAAAAAATATACAATGCCTTTTTGTACTCTGTTTGGAGTATATACACCAACTCAATATGCTCTCTCATGTAAAATACAGAAATTATAATTTTACGTGAATCGAAAGTAATCTAAATATTATCTAGGCACCCCAATATTAAAAGGAAAATTGCTCTGAATATAATCACTCAGAAAAAATCTACAATGCTCTTTTCTACTCTGTTTTAAAGTATAGACACCAACTTAATATACTCCCTCATGTAAAATACCAAAATTCTAAATTTACGCAAATCGAAAAAAATTTAAATATTATCTAGGCATCTCAATGTTAAAAGCAAAATTGCTCTGAATATCATCTGTCAGAAAAAATATACAATGCCCATTTCTACTGTGTTTTGGAGTATATACACCAACTCAATATGCTCTCTCATGTAAAATACCGAAATTCTAAATTTACGTGAATCGAATGAAATCTAAATATTATCTAGGCACCCCAATGTAATAATCCAAATTTTTCTGAATATAATCACAAAGGAAAAATATACAACGCCCTTTTCTACTCTGATAAGGAGAATATACACCAACTGAATAGGCTCGCTCATCTAAAATACCGAAATTGTAAATTTAAGCCAATCGAAAAATATCTACATATTATCTAGGCACTCCAATGATAAAAGCAAAATTGCTACGAATGTAATCTGTCAGAAAAAATATACAATTACCTTTTCTACTCTGTTTTGGAGTATATACACCAACTCAATATGCTCTCTCATGTAAAATACTGAAATTCTAATTTTAAGCAAATCGAATAAAATCTAAATGTTATCTAGGCTCCTCACTGTAAAAAGCAAAATAGCTCTGAAAATAGTCTGTCAGAAGAAACATACAATGCCCTTTTCTACTCTGTTTTGGAGTATATACACCAACTCAATATGCTCTCCCATGTAAAATACCGAAATTCGAAATTTATGTGAATCGAAAAAAAGCTAAATATTATCTAGGCCCCTCAATATTCAAAGCAAAATTGCTCTGAATGTAATCTCTCAATTAAAATATACAATGCTCTTTTCTACCATGTTTGGAGTATATACACCAACTCAATATGCTCTCTCATGTAAAATACTGAAATTCTAAATTTACGCGAATAAAAAAAATCTAAATATTATCTACGCACTCCAATGTTAAAAGGAAAATTGCTCTGAATATAGTCTGTCAGAAAAAATATACAATGCCCTTTTCTACTCTGTTTTGGGGTATATACAGCAACACAATATGCTCTCTCATGTAAAATAACGAAATTCAAATTTTACTCGAATCGAAAAAATCTAAATATTATCTAGGCACATCAATGTTAAAAGCATAATTGCTCTGAATATAATCTGTGAGAAAAAATATACAACGCCCCTTTCTACTTTGTTTTGGAGTATATACCTCAACTCAATACGCTCTCTCATGTAAAATATAGAAATTCTAATTTTACACGAATCGAAAAAAAATCTAATTACTATCTAGGCACCCCAAGGTTAAACGAAAATGGCTCTGAATATAATCTGTCAGAAAAAATATAAAATGCCTTATTCTACTCGGTTTTGGCATATATACACCAACTCAGTAGGATCTCTCATGTAAAATACCGAAAGTCGAATTTTACGCAAATCGAAAAAAATTTAAATATTATGTAGGCACCCCAAGGTTAAAAGAAAATGGATCTGAATATAATCTGTCAGAAAAAAAAGACAATGCCTTATTCTACTCTGTTATGGTGTATACACAACAACTCAATATGCTCTCTCATGTAAAATACCGAAATTCTAAATTTACGCTAATCAAATGAAATCTAAATATTATCTAGGCACCCCAATGGTTATAGGAAAATTTTTCTGAATAAAATCTGTCAGAAAAAATATAAAATACCCTTTTCTACTGTGTTTTGGAGTATATACACCAACTCAATATGCTCTCTCATGTAAAATACTGTAATTATAAATTTACTCGAATCGAAATAAATCTAAATATTATCAAGGCACCCCAATGTTAAAAACAAAATTGCTCTGAATATAATCTGTCAAAAAAAGTATACAATGCCCTATTATACTCTGTTTTGGAGTATATACACCAACTCCATATGCTGTCCCATGTTAAATACAGAAATTCTATATTTAAGCGAATCGAATAAAATCTAAATATTATATAGGCACCACAATGTTAAAAACAGAATTGCTCTGAATATAATCTGTCAGAAAAAATATACAATGCCCTATTCTACTCTATTTTGCAGTATATACACCAATTCCGTATGCTCCCTCATGTACAATACAGAAATTCTATATTTAAGCAAATGGAAAATATTCTAAATAATATATAGGCACCCCAATGTTAAAAACAAAATTGGTTTGTATATAATCTGTCAAAAATATATACAAAAACCTATTCTACTCTGTTTCGGAGTATATACATCAACTCAGTATGCTCTCTCATGTAAAAACAGATATTTTATTTTACGTGAATCGAAAAAAATCTAATTATTATCTAGGCACCCCAATGTTAAAAACAAAATTGCTCTGAATATAATCTGTCAGAAAAAATATACAATGCCCTTTTCTACTTTTTTTTCAAGTACATACACTAACTCAATATGCTCTCTCATGTAAAACACGGAAATTCTAATTTTACGGGAATCGAAATAAATCTAAATAATATCTAGGCGCCCCAAGGTTAAAAGAAAATGTCTCTGAATATAGACTGTTAGAAAAAATATACAATGCCTTATTCTACTCTGTTTTGGAGTATATACACCAACTCAGTATGCTCTCTCATGTAAAATACCAAAATTCTAATTTTACTGATATCGAAAAAACCTAAATATTATCTAGGCACCCCAGTTTTTAAAAAAAAGTTGCTCTGAATATAACATGTCAGAAAAAATACACAATGCCCTATTCTATTCTGTTTTGGAGTATATACACCAACTCCATATGCTCTCTCATGTAAAATAAAGAAATACTATATTTAAGCGAATCAAAAAAATCTAAATATTATCTAGGCACCCCAACGTTAAAAACAAAATTGCTCTGAATATAGTCTGTAAGAAAAAATATACAATACCCTATTCTACCCTGTTTTGGAGTATATACACCAACTCAGTATGCTCTCTCCTATAAAATTCCGAAATTCTAATTTTATGTGAATCGAAAAAAATCTAAATATTATCTAGGCACCCGAAGGTTATAAGCAAAATTGCTCTTAAAATAATGTGTACGAAAAAATATACAATGCCCTTTTCTACTCTGTTGTGGAGTATATACACCAACTCAATATGCTCTCTCATGTAAAACACAGAAATTCTAGTTTTACCAGAATCGAAAAAATATAAATATCATCTAGGCAACCCATTGTTAAAAACAAAATTGCTTTGAATATAATCAGTCAGAAAAAATATACAATGCCCTATTCTACTCTGTTTTGGTGTATATACACCAACTCAGTATGCTCTCTCATATAAAATAGAGAAATTCTAATTTTACGTGAATCTAAAAGAATCTAAATATTATCTAGGCACCCCAAAGTTAAAAGTAAAATTGCTCTGAATATAATCTGTCAGAAAAGATATATAATGCCCTATTCTACTCGGTTTTAAAGTATATACACCAACTCCATATGCTCTCTCATGTTAAATACAGAAACTCTATAGTTAAGAAAATAGAGAAAACTCTAAATATTATCTAGGCACCCGAATGTTAAAAGCAAAATTGCTCTGAATATAATCTGTCAGAATAAATATACAATGCCCTTTTCTACTTTGTTTTCGAGTATATACACCAACTCAATATGCTCTCTCATGTAAAATACCGAATTTCTAATTTTACGAGAATCGAGAAAAATCTAAATAATATCTATGCACCCCAAAGTTCACAGAAAATGTCTCTGAATATAGTCTGTTATACAAAATATAGAATGCCTTATTCTTCTCTGTTTTCGAGTATATACACCAATTCAATATGCTCTTTAATGTAAAATACAGGAATTCTATATTCAAGCGAGGAGAGAAAAATATAAATATTATCTAGGCACTCCAGTTTTAAAAGCAAAATTGCTCTGAATATAATCTGTCAGAAAAAATATACAATGCCCTATTCTACTTTCTTTTGGAATATATACACCAACTCAGTATGCTCTCTTACGTAAAATACCGAAATTCAAAATTTACCCGAATCGAAAAAAATCTAAATATTATCTAGGGACCCGAAGTTTAAAAGCAAAATTGCTCTGAATATAATCTGTCAGAAAAAATATACAATGCCCTTTTCTACTCTGTTTTGGAGTATATACACCAACTCAGTATGCTCTCTCATGAAAAAAAACGGAAATTCTAATTTTACGTGAATCGAAATAAATCTAAATATTACATAGGCAACCAAATGTTTAAAGCAAAATTGCTCTGAATAAAATGTGTCAGAAAAAATATACAATGCCCTTTTCTACTCTGTTTTGGAGTATATACACCAACTCAATATGCTCTCTCATGTAAAATACCGAAATTCTAAATTTACGTGAATCAAAAAAATCTAAATATTATCTCGGCACCCCAATCTTAAAAACAAAATTGCTCTGAATATAATCTGTCAGAAAAAATATACAATGCCGTATTCTACTCTTTTTTGGAGTATATAGACCAACTCCATACCCTCTCTCATGTAAAATACAGAAATTGCATATTTAAGCATATTGAAATAAATCTAAATATTATCTAGGCACCACAGTGTTAAATGCAAAGTTGCTCTGCGTATAATCTGTCACAAAAAATATACAATGCCCTTTTCTTCTCTTTTTTGTAGTATATACACCAACACAATATGCTCTTTCTTGTAAAATACCAAAATTCTAATTTTACGCGAATCGATAAAAATATAAATAATATCTAGGTGCACGAAAGTTAAAAGATAATGACTCTGAGTATAGTCTGCTAGGAAAAATATGCAATGTATTTTTCTACTCTGTTTTGGAGTATATACACCAACTCAGTATGCTCTCTCATGTAAAATACCGAAATTGTAATTTTACGTAAATTGAAAAAAATATGAATATTATCTAGGCACCCGAATGTTAAAAACAAAATTGCTCTGAATGTACTCTGTCAGAAAAAATATACAATGCCCTATTCGCCTCTGTTTTGGAGTATATACACCAACTCCATATGCTCTCTCATGTAAAATACAAAAATTCTATATTTGACCTAATTGAAAAAATTCTAAATAATATCTAGGCACCCCAATGTCAAAAGCAAAATTGCTCTGAATATAATCTGTCAGAAAAAATATACAATGCCCTTTTCTACCCTGTTTTGTAGTATATACACTACCTCAATATGCTATCTCATGTAAAATACCGAAATTCTAATTTTACGTGATTCGAAAAAAATCCAAATAATATCTAGGTGCCCCAAAGTTAAAAGAAAATGGCTATGAATATACTCTGTTAGAAAAAATATACAATGTTTTATTCTACTATGTTTTGGGGTATATACAGCAACTCAGTATGCTCTCTCCTATAGAATACCGAAATTCTAAATTTACGTGATTGGAAAAAAATATAAATATTATCCAGACACCCTAATGTTAAAAGCAAAATTGCTCTGAGTACAATCTGTCAGAAAAAATATACAATGCCCTTTTCTACTCTGTTTTAAAGAATATACACCAACTCAATATGCTCTCTCAGGTAAAATACCGAAATTCTAATTTTACGCGAATCGAAAAATGTCTAAATAAGATCTAGGTGCTCCAAATTTACAAGAAAATGGCTCTGAATATAGTCTGTTAGAGAAAATATACAATGCCTTATTCTTCTCTGTTTTGGAGTATATACACCAACTCAGTATGCTCTCTCATGTAAAATACAGAAATTCTAATTTCACCCGAATCGAAAAAATCTAAATAATATCGAGGCACCCCAATGTTGAAAACAAAATTGCTCTGAATATAATCTGTCAGAAAACATAGGCAATGCCGTATTCTACTCTGTTTTGGAGTATATAAACCAACTCACTATGCTCTCTCTGGTAAAATATCGAAATTCTAATTTTATGTGAATCGAAATAAATCTAAATATTGTCTAGGAACCCGAATGTTAAAAGGAAAATTGCTCGGAATACAATGTGTCAGAAAAAATATACAATGACCTTTTCGACTCTGTTTTGGAGTATATACACCAACTGTGTATGCTCTCTCATGTAAAATACAGAAATTCTAATTTTACTAGAATCGAAAATAATCTAAATATTATCAAGGCACCCCAGTGTGTAAAACAAATTGCTCTGAATATAGTCTGTCAGAAAATATATACAATGCCCTATTCTACTCTGTTTTGGAGTATATACACCAACTCCATATGCTCTGTCATGTAAAATACAGAAATTCTAATTTTACTAGAATCGAAAAAAATCTTAATATTATCTAGGCACCCCAATGTTAAAAACAATTTGCTCTGAATATAATCTGTCAGAAAAAATATACAACGCCTTATTCTACTCTTTTTTCGAGTATATACACCAACTCCATTTGCTCTCTCAAGTAAAATACAGAAATTCTATATTTAAGCGAATCGAAAAAAATCTATATATTATCTAGGCACCCCAATGTTAAAAACAAAATTGCTCTGAGTATAATCTGTCAAAAAAAATATCCAATGCTTTATTCTACTCTGTTTTGGAGTATATACACCAACTCCATATGCTCTCTCCTATAAAATAGAGAAATTCTATATTTAAGCGAATCGAAAAAAATCTAAATGTTATCTATGCAATCCAATGATGAAAGCAAAATTGCTCTGAATATAAACTGTCATATAAAATATACAATTCCATTTTCTACTCTGTTTTTTAGTATATACACGAAATCAATATGCTCTCTCATATAAAATACCGAAATTCTAATTTTACACGAATCAAGTAAAATCTAAATATTATCTAGGCACCCCTATGTTAAAAGGAAAATTGCTCTGAATATAATCTGTCAGAAAAAATATACAATGCCCTTTTCTACTCTGTTTTGGAGTATATACACGAACTCCATATGCTCTCTCATGTAAAATAGAAAAATTCTATAGTTAGGCGAATCGAAAAAAATCTAAATAATATCTAGGCGCCCCAAAGTTTAAACTAAATGGCTCTGAATATAGTATGTTAGAAAAAATATACAATGCCTTATTCTACTATGTTTTGGAGTATATACACCAACTCAGTATACTCTCTCGTGTAAAATACAGAAATTCTAATTTTACCCGAATCGAAAAGATCTAAATATTATCAAGGCACCCCAATGGTAAAAACAAAATTTCTCTGAATATAAACTCTCAGAAAAAATATACAATGCCCTATTCTACTCTGTTGTTGAGTATATACACCAACTCTACATACTCTCTCATGTAAAATGCAGAAATTCTATATTTAAGCGAATCGAAAAAAATCTAAATATAATCTAGGCACCCCAATGTTAAAACAAAATTGCTCTGAATATAATCTGTCAGAAAAAATATACAATGCCCTTTTCTACTCTGTTTTTGAGTATATACACCACCTCAGTATGCTCTCTCATGTAAAATACCGAAATTCTAATTTTACGTGAATCGAAAAAATCTAAATATTATCTAGGCGCCCCAAACTTAAAAGAAAATGGCTCTGAATATAGTCTTTTAGAGAAAATATACAATGTTTTATTCTACTCTATTTTGGAGTATATACACCAACTCAGTTTGCTCCCTCATGTAAAATACGGAAATTCTAAATTTCCCGAATCGAAAAAAATATAAATATTATCTAGGTATCCCAATGTTAATAACAAAATTTCTCTGAATATAATCTGTCAGAAAAAGTATACAATGCCATATTCTACTCTGTTTTGGAGTATATACACCAAGTCAGTAGGCTCTCTCATGTAAAATACTGAAATTCTAATTTTACGTGAATCGAAAAATATCTATATATTATCTAGGTACCCCAAAGTTATAAACAAAAATGCTCTGAATATAATCTGTCAGAAAAAATATACAATGCCCTATTCTAATATGTTTTGGAGTATATACACCAACTCCATATGCTCTCTCATGTAAAATACAGAAATTCTATATTTAATCGAATCGAAAAAAATCTAAATACTATATAGGCAACCCAATGTTAAAAGCAAAATTGCTCTGAATATAATCTGTCAGAAAAAATATACAATGCCCTTTTCTACTCTGTTTAGGATTAATACACAAACTCAATATGCTCTCTCGTGTAAAATAAAAAAATTCTAAATTTATGTGAATTGAAAAACATCTAAATATTGTCTCGACACCCCAATGTTAAAAACAAAATTGCTCTGAATATAATCTGTCGAAAAAATATACAATGCCCTATTCTACTATGTTTTGGAGTATATACACCAACTCCATATGCTCTCTCATATAAAATACTGAGATTCTATATTTAAGCGAATCGAAATAAATCTAAATATTATCTAGGCATTCCAAAGGTGAAAACTAAATTGCTCTGAATATAATCTGTGAGAGAAAATATAAAATGCCCTAATCTACTCTTTTTTGTTGTATATACACCAACTCCATATGCTCTCTCATATAAAATACAGCAATTCTAATTTTACCCGAATCGAAAAAATCTAAATATTATCTACGGACCCCCAATGTTAAAAACAAAATTTCTCTGAATATAATCTGTCAGAAAAAATATACAATTCCCTATTCTACTCTGTTTTGGAGTATATACACCAACTAAGTATGCTCTCTCAGGAAAATAATGAAATTCTAATTTTACCCGTATAGAAAAAATTCTAAATATGATCTAGGGACCAGAAGCTTAAAGCAAAATTGCTCTGAATATAATCTGGTAGAAAAAATATACAATGCCCTATTATATTCTGTTTTAGAGTATATACACCAACTCAATATGCTCTCTCATGTAAAATTCCGAAATTCTAATTTTACGTGAATCAAAAAAATTTAAATATTATCTTGGCACCCGAAGGTTATAAGCAAAATTACTCTGAATATAATGTGCAAGAAAAAATATACAATGCCCTTTTCTACTTTGTTTTGGAGTATATAAACCAACTCAATATGCTCTCTCAGGTAAAACACAGAAATTCTAATTTTACCTGAATCGAAAAAATCTAAATATTATCTAGGCACCCAAATGTTAAAAACAAAATTGCTTTAAATATAATCTGTCATAAAAAATATACAATGCCCTATTCTACTCTGTTTTGGTGTATATACACCAACTCAGTATGCTCTCTCATGTAAAATAAAGAAATTCTAAATTTACATGGATCTCAAATAATCTAAATATTATGTAGGCACCCCAACATTAAAAACAAAATTGCTCTGAATGTAATCTGTAATAAAAAATATACAATGCCCTATTCTACTCTGTTTTGGAGTATATACACCGACTCCATATGCTCTCTCATGTAAAATACAGAAATTCCATATTTAAGCAAATCGCAAAAAATCTATATATTATCTAGGCACCCGAATGATAAAATCAAAATTTCTCTGAATATAGTCTGTCAGAAAGAATATACAATGAGCTATTCTACTCTGTTTTGGAGTATATACACCAACTCCATATGCTCTCTCACGTAAAATACAGAAATTCTATATTTAACGGAATTGAAAAAAAATCTAAATAATATCTTGCCACCCCAATGTTAAAAGTAAAATTTCTCTGAATATAATCTGTCATAAAAAATATACAGTGCTTTTTTCTACTCTGTTTTGCAGTATATACACCAACTCAATATACTATCTCATGTAAAATACCAAAATTCTAATATTACGCGAATCGAAAAAAATCTAAATAATATCTAGGTGCCCCAAAGTTAAAAGAAAATAGCTCTGAATATAGTCTGTTAGAAAAAATAAACAATGCCTTATTCTACTCTGTTTTGGAGTATATACACCAACTCAGTATGCTCTCTCATGTAGAATACTGAAACTCTAATTTTATGTGAATCGAAAAAAATCTAAATATTATCTAGGCACCCGAATTTTAATAGCAAAACTGCTCTGAATATAATCTGTCAGAAAAAATATACAATGCGCTTTTCTACTCTGTTTTCGAGTATATGCACCAACTCAATATGCTCTCTAATGTAAAATACTGAAATTTTAATTTTACCCAAATCCAAAAAATCTAAATAATATCTAGGAGGCCCAAAGTTAAAAGAAAATGGTTCTGAATATAGTCTGTTAAAAAAAATATACAATGCCTTATTCTACTCTGTTTTGGAGTATATACATCAAGTCAGTTGGCTCTCTGATGTAAAATACTGAAATTCTAATTTTACGCGAATCGAAAAATATCTATATATTATCTAGGCACCCCAATGTTAAAAGAAAAATTGCTCTGAATATAATCTGTCAGAAAAAATATACAATGCCCTTTTCTACTCTGTTTTGTAGTATATACACTACCTCAATATTCTATCTCATGTAAAATACCGGAATTCTAAATTTACACGAATCGAAAAAAATCTAAATAATACCTATGCGCTCCAAACTTCAAAAAAAATGTCTCTGAATATAGTCTGTTAGAAAAAATATAGAATGCCTTATTATACTCTGTTTTGGAGTATATACACAAACTCAGTATGCTCTCTCCTGTAAAATAAAGAAATTCTAATTTTACGTGAATCTAAAAAATCTAAATATAATCGAGACACCCCAAAGTTAAAAGCAAAATTGCTCTGAATATAATCTGTCAGAAAAAATATACAATGCCTTATTCTACTCTGTTTTGAAGTATATACACCAACTCAATATGCTCTTTAATGTAAAATACAGAAATTCTATATTTAAGCGAGGAGAGAAAAATCTAAATATTTTCTAAGCACTCCAATATTAAAAGCAAAATTGCTCCGAATATAATCTGTCAGAAAAAATATACAATGCCCTATTCTACTCTGTTTTGGAATATATACACCAACTCAGTATGCTCTCTCATGTAAAATACCGAAATTCTAAATTTACCCGAATCGAAGAAAATCTAAATATTATCTAGGGACCCGAAGTTAAAAGCAAAATTGCTCTGAATATAATCTGTCTGAAAAAATGTACAATGCCCTATTCTATTCTTTTTTGGAGTATATACACCAACTCAATATGCTCTCTCATGTAAAATACCTAAATTCTAATTTTACACGAATCGAAAAAAATCTAAAGAATATCTAGGCGCCCCAAAGTTAAAAGAAAATTGCTCTGAATATAGCCTGTTAAAAAAATATACAATCCCTTATTCTACTCTGTTTTGGAGTATATACACCAACTCAGTATACTCTCTCATGTAAAATACCGAAATTCTAATTTTACCCGAATTGAAAAAATCTGTATATTATCTAGGCATCCCTATGTTTAAAGCAAAATGGCTCTGAATATAATCTGTCAGAAAAAAATATACAATGCCCTTTTCTACTCTGTTTTGGGGTATATACATTAACTCAATATGCTATCTCATGTAAAATACTGAAATTCTAATTTTACACGAATCGAAAACAATCTAAATAATATCTATGCGCCCAGACATTAAATGAAAATGGCTCTGAATATAGTCTGTTAGACAAAATATACAATGCCTTATTCTACTCTGTTTTACAATATATACACCAAATCAGTATGCTCCCTCATGTAAAATACCGAAATTCTACATTTACGCGAATCGAAAAAAATGTAAATAACAACTAGGCGCTGCAAAGTTAAAAGAAAATGGCTCTGAATATAGTCTGTTAGAAAAAATATACAATGCCTTATTCTACTTTTTTTTTGGAGTATATACACCAACTCAGTATGCTCTCTCATGTAAAATACCAAAATTCTAATTGTACGTGAATCGAAAAAAATATAAATAATATCTAGGCACCCCAAAGTTAAAAGAAAATGGCTCTGAATATAGTCTGTTAGAAAAAATATACAATAGCTTATTCTAGTCTGTTTTGGAGTATATATACCAACTCAGTGTGCTCTCTCATGTAAAATATTGAAATTCTAATTTTACCCGAATCGAATAAATCTAAATATTATCTAGGAACCCAATGTTAAAAACAAAATTGCTCGGAATATAATCTGTCAGAAAAAATATACAATGCCCTATTCTACTTTGTTTTGGAGTATATACACCAACTTCATATGCTCTCTAATATAAAATACAGAAATTCTATATTTAAGCGAATAGAAAAAAATCTAAATATTATCTAGGCACCCCAGTGATAAAATCAAAATTGCTCTGAATATAAACTGTCAGAGAAAATATACAATGCCGTATTCTACTCTATTTTGGAGTATATACACCAACTCGATATGCTCTCTTAAGTAAAGTACAAAAATACTTGATTTAAACGATTCAAAAAGAATCTAAATATTATCTAGGCACCCCAGTGTGAAAATCAAAATTGCTCTGAATATAATCTGTCAGAAAAAATGTACAATGCCCTATTCGACTGTGTTTTGGAGTATATACACCAACTCCATATGCTCTCTCATGTAAAATACAGAAATTCTATATTTAAGCGAATCAAAAAAAATCTAAATATTATCTTGGCACCCTAATGTTAAAATGAAAATTTCTCTGAATATAAACTGTCAGAAAAAATATACAATGCCCTCTTCAACTATTTTTTGGAGCATATAAACCAACTCAATATGCTCTCTCATGGAAAATACAGAAATTCTATATTTAAGCGAATCGAAAAAAATCTAAATATTACCTAGTCACCCCAATGTTAAAAGCAAAATTTCTCTGAATATAGTCTGTCAGAAAAAATATACAATTCCCGTTTTCACTTTGTTTTGGAGTATATAAACCAATTCAATATGTTCTATCCTGTATAATACCGAAATTCTAATTTTCCACGAATTGAGAAAAATCTAAATAATATCTAGGCGACCCAAAGTTAAAAGAAAATGGCTCTGAATATAGTCTGTTAGAAAAAATATACAATGCCTTATTCTACTCTGTTTTGGAGTATATACACTAACTCAGTATGCTCTCTCATATAAAATAAGGAAATTCAAATTTTACCCGAATCCAAAATCTCTAAATAATATATAGGCGCCCCAAAGTTTAAAGAAAATGGCTCTGAATATAGTCTGTTAGAAAAAATATACAATGCCTTATTCTACTCTGTTTTGGAGTATATACACCACTCAATATGCTCTCTAATAGAAAATACATAAATACTATATTTAAGCGAATTGAAAAAAATCTAAATACTATCTAGGCATCCCTATGTTAAAAGCAGAATTTCTCTAAATATAATCTGTCAGAAAAAATATACAATGCCCTTTTCTACTCTGTTTTGGTGTATATACACCAACTCAATATGCTCTCTCATGTAAAATACCGAAATTCTAAATTTACGCGAATTGAAAGAAATGTAAATAACATCTAGGCACCCCAAAGTTAAAAGAAAATGGCTCTGAATATAGGCTGTGAGAAAAAATATACAATGCCTTATTCTACTCTGTTTTGGAGTATATACACCAACTCAGTATCCTCTCTCATGTAAAATACCGAAATTCTAATTTTACGTGAATCCAAAATAATCTAAATATTATCTAGGCACCCGAATGTTAAAAGCAAAATTTCTCTGAATATAATCTTTCAAAAAAAATATACAATGCCCTGATCTAGTCTATTTTGGAGTGTATACACCAACTCAATATGCTCTATCATGTAAAATACCGAAATTCTAATTTTACGCGAATCGAAAAGAATCTAAAGAATATCTAGGCGCCCCAAAGTTAAAGAAAATGGCTCTGAATATAGTCTGTTAGAGAAAATATACAATGTCTTATTCTACTCTGTTTTGGAGTATATACACCAACTCAGTATGCTCTCTCATGTAAAATAAAGAAATTCTAACTTTACCACAATTAAAAAAATCAAAACATAATGTAGGTACCCCAATGTTAAAACAAAATTACTTTGAATACAATCTCTCAGAGAAAATATACAATGCCCGATTCTACTCTGTTTTGGAGTATATACACCAACTCCATCTGCTCTCTCATGTAAAATACAGAAATTCTATATTTAGCGAATCGAAAAAAATCTAAATATAATCTAGGCACCACAATGTTAAAAACAAAATTACTCTGAATAGAATCTGTCAGAAAAAATATACAATGCCTTATTCTAATCAATTTATACGTATATACACCAACTCCATGTGCTCTCTTATGTAAAATACAGAAATTCTATATTTAAGCGAATCGAAAATAATCTAAATATTATCTAGGCACCTTAATGTTGAAAACAATATTTTTCTGGGTATAATCCGTCAGAGAAAATATACAATGCCCTTTTCTACTCTGTTTTGGAGTATATACAACAACTCAGTAAGCCCTCTCATGTAAAATAACGAAATTCAAATTTTACCCGAATCGAAAAACTCTAAATAAAATATAGGTGCCCCAAAGTTTAAAGAAAACGGCTCTAAATATAGTCTGTTAGAGAAAATATACAATGCCCTATTCTACTCTGTTTTGGAGTATATACACCAACTCCATATGCTCTCCAATAGAAAATACATAAATTCTATATTTAAGCGAATCGAAAAAAATCTAAATAGTATCTCGGCATCTCTCTGTTAAACGCAACATTTCTATGAATACAATATGTCATAAAAATATACAATGACCTTTTCTACTCTGTTTTGGAGTATATACACCAACTCAATATGCTCTCTCCTGTAAAATACCGAAATTCTAATTTTACGTGAATCGAAAGAAATCTAGAAAATACCTACGCGCCCCAAAGTTAAAAGAAAATGGCTCTGAATATAGTTTGTAACAAAATATATACAATACCTTATTCTACCCTGTTTTACAGTATATACACCAACTCAATATGCTCCCTCATGTAAAATACCGAAATTCTAAATTTACGCGAATCGAAAAAAATGTAAATAACATCTAGGCGCCCTAGAGTTAAAAGAAAATGGCACTAAAAATAATCTGTTAGAAAAAATATACAATGCCTTATTCTACTTTGTTTTGGAGTGTATACACCAACTCAATATGCTCTCTCATGTAAAATACAGAAATTCAAATTTCACCCGAATCGAAAAAATCTAAATAATATCTAGGTACCCCAATGTTAAAAACACAATTGCTCTGAATATAATCTGTCAGAAAACATATACAATGCCCTATTCTACTCTGTTTTGGAGTATATACACCAACTCAGTATGCTCTCTCAGATAAAATACCAAAATTCTAATTTTACGTGAATCGAAATAAATCTAAATATTATCTAGAAACCCGAATGATAAAAGGAAAATTGCTCGGAATACAATGTGTCAGAAAAAATATACAATGACCTTTTCTACTCTGTTTTGGAGTACATAAACAAACTCCATATGCTCTCTCATGTAAAATACAGAAATTCTATATTTAAGCTAATCGAAAAAAATCTAAATATTATCTAGGCACCCGAATGTTAAAATCAAAATTACTCTGTATATAATCTGTCAGAACAAATATATAATGCCCTTTTCTACTCTATTTTGGAGTATATACACCAACTCCATATGCTCTCTCATGTATAATACCGAAATTCTAATTTTACGTGAATGGAAAAAACCTAAATAATATCTAGGCGCCCCAAAGTTAAAAAAAATTTCTCTGAATATAGTCTGTTAGAAAAAATATACAATACCTTATTCTACTCTTTTTTGGAGTATATACACCAACTCAGTATGCTCTCTCATGTAAAATACCGAAATTCTAATTTTACCCAAATCGAAAAAACCTAAATATTATCTAGGCACCCCAATGTTAAAAACAAAATTGCTCTGAATATAATCTGTAAGAAAAAATATACAATGCCCTATCCTACCCTGTTTTGGAGTATATACACCAACTCAGTATGCTCTCTTATGTAAAATTCCGAAATTCTAATTATACGTGATTCGAAAAAAATCTAAATATTATCTAAGCACCCGAAGGTTATAAGCAAAATTGCTCTTAAAATAATGTGTACGAATATATATACAATGCCCTTTTCTACTCTGATATGGAGTATATACACCAACTCAATATGCTCTCTCATGTAAAACACAGAAATTCTAATTTTACCCGAATCGAAAAAATCTAAATATTATCTAGGCACCCCAATGTTAAAAAAAAAAATTGCTCTGAATGTAATCTGTCAGAAAAAATATACAATGGCCTATTCTACTCTGTTTTGGTGTATATACACCAACACAGTATGCTCTCTCATATAAAATAAAGAAATTCTAATTTTACGTAAATCTAAAAAAATCTAAATATTATCTAGGCACCCCAAAGTTAAAAGCAAAATTGCTCTGAATGTTATCTGTCAGAAAAGATATACAATGCCCTATTCTACTCTGTTTTAAAGTAAATACACCAACTCCATATGCTCTCTCATGTTAAATACAGAAACTAGATATTTAAGCGAATAGAGAAAACTCTAAATATTATCTAGGCACCCGAATGTTAAAAGAAAAATTGCTCTGAATATAATCTGTCATAAAAATTATACAATGCCGTATTCTACTCTTTTTTGGAGTATATAGACCAACTCCATATGCTCTCTCATGTAAAATACAGAAATTGTATATTTAAGCATATTGAAATAAATCTAAATATTACCTAGGCACCACAATTTTAAATGCAAAGGTGCTCTGCATATAATCTGTCACAAAAAATATACAATGCCCTTTTCTACAATTTTTTGTTTTATATACACCAATTCAATATGCTCTCTCTTGTAAAATACCGAAATTCTAATTTTACGCGAATCAAAAAAAATCTAAATAATATCCAGTCGCCCGAAAGTTAAAAGATAATGACTCTGAATACAGTCTGTTTGAAAAAATATACAATGCCTTTTTCTACTCTTTTTTGGAGTATATACACCAACTCAGTATGCTCTTTCACATAAAATACCGATATTGTAATTTTACGTGAATCGAAAAAAATCTAAATATTATCTAGGCACCCGAATGTTAAAAACAAAATTGCTCTGAATGTAGTCTGTCAGAGAAAATGTACAATGCCCTATTTGACTCTGTTTTTGAGTATATACACCAACTCCATAGGCTCTCTCATGTAAAATACAGAAACTCCAATTTTACCTAAATCGAAAAACTCTAAATATTATCTAGGCACCCCAATATTAAAAACAAAATTGCTCTGAATATAATCTGTCAGAAAAAATATACAATGCCTTATTCTCCTCTGTTTTGGAGTATATACACCAAGTCAGTATGCTCTCTCATGTAAAATACTGAAATTCTTATTTTACGTGAATTGAAAAATATCTAAATATTAGATAGGCACCCCATGTTATAAACAAAATTGCTCTGAATATAGTCTGTCAGAAAAAATATACAATGATCTATACTACTCTGTTTTGGAGTACATACACCAACTCCATATGCTCTCTCATGTAAAATACAAAAATTCTATATTTGACCGAATCAAAAAATATCTAAATAATATCTAGGCACCACAATGTTAAAAGCAAAATTCCTCTGAATATAATCTGTCAGAAAAAATATACAATTCCCTTTTCTACTCTGTTTTCGAGTATATACACCAACTCAATATGCTCTCTCAGGTAAAATACCGAAATTCTAATTTTACGCGAATCGAAAAAAGTCTAAATAAAATCTAGGCGCCCCAAATTTAAAAGAAAATGGCTCTGAATATAATCTGTCAGAAAAATTATACAATTCCCTTTTCTACTCTGTTTTCGAGTATATACACCAACTCAGTATGCTCTCTCATGTAAAATACAGAAATTCTAATTTTACCCGAATCGAAAAAATCTAAATATTATCTAGGCACCCCAATGTTAAAAGCAAAATTGCTCTGAATATAATCTGTCAGAAAAAATATACGGTGCCCTATTCTACTCTGTTTTGGAGTATATACACCAACTCCATATGCTCTCTCATGTAAAATACAGAAATTCTATATTTAAGCGAATTGAAAGAAATCTAAATATTATCTAGGCACCACAATGTTAAATGCGAAATTGCTCTGCTTATAATCTGTCACAATAAATATACAATGCCCTTTTCTACTCTATTTTGAAGTATATACACCAACTCAATATGCTCTCTAATGTAAAATACCGAAATTCTAATTTTACGCGAATCGAAATAAATGTAAATAATATCTATGCGCCCCAAAGTTAAAGGAAAATGGCTCTGAATAATGCCTGTTAGAAAAAATATACAATGCCTTAATCTACTCTGTTTGGAGTATATACACCAACTCAGTATGCTCTCTCATGTAAAATACACAAATTCTAATTTCACCCGAATTGAAAATATCTAACTATTATCAAGGAACCGCAATGTTAAAAACAAAATTTCTCTGAATACCATCTGTCAGAAAAAATATACAATGCCCTATTCTACTCTGTTTTGGAGTATATACACCAACTCAGTATGCTCTCTCATATAGAATACCGAAATTATAAATTTACGTGTCTGGAAAAAATCTAAATATTATCAAGGCGCCCCAATGTTAAAAACAAAATTGCTCTGAATATAATCTGTCAAAAAACATATGCAATGCCCTATTCTACTCTGTTTTGGATTATATAAACCATCTCAGTGTGCTCTGTCAGGTAAAATACCGAAATTGTAATTTTACGTGAATCGAAATAAATCTAAATATTATCTAGGAACCCGAACGTTAAAAGGAAAATTTTCGAAATACAATGTGTCAGAAAAAATATACAATGACCTTTTCTACTCTGTTTTGGAGTATATACACCAACTATATATGCTCTCGCATGTAAAATACCGAAATTCTAATTTTACGCTAATCAAAAAACATTTAAATCATATCTAGGCGCCCCAAAGTTAAAAGAAAATGGCTCTGAATATAGTCTGTTAGAGGAAATATACAATGTTTTATTCTACTCTGTTTTGGAGTATATACACCAACTCAGTATGCTCTCTCATGTAAAATACAGAAATTCTAATTTCACCCGAGTCGAAAAAATCTAAATATTATCTAGGCACCCGAATTTTAATAGCAAAATTGCTCTGAATATAATCTGTCAGAAAAAATATACAGTGCCCTATTCTAATATGTTTTGGAGTATATACACCAACTCCATATGCTCTCTCATGTAAAATACAGATATTCTATATTTATGCAAATCGAAAACAATGTAAATAATATCTAGGCACCCCAAAGTTAAAAGAAAATGGCTCTGAATATAGTATGTTAGAAAAAATATACAATGCCTTATTCTACTCTGTTTTGGAGTATATACACCAACTTTGTATGCTCTCTCATGTGAAATACCGAAATTCTAACTTACCCGAATTGAAAAAATCTAAATATTATCTAGACACCCCTATGTTAAAAGCAAAATTACTCTGAATATAATCTGTCAGAAAAAATATACAATGCCGTTTTCTACTCTGTTTTGGAGTATATACACCAACTCAGTATGTTCTCTCAGTTAAAATACCGAAATTCTAATTTGACGCGAATCGAAAAAAAACCTAAATAATATCTAGGTGCCCCAAAGTTAAAAGAAAATGGCTCTGAATCTAGTCTTTTAGAAAAAATATACAATGCCTTGTTCTACTCTGTTTTGGAGTATATACACCAACTCAGTATGCTCATATGTAAAATGCAGAAATTATAATTTTACCCAAATCAAAAAAATCTAAATATTATCTAGGCACCCCAATGTAAAAAACAAAGTTGCTCTGAAGGTAATCTGTCAGAAAAAATATACAATACCCTATTCTACTCTGTTTTAAAGTATATACACCAACTAAATATGCTCTCTCATGTAAAATACAGAACTTCTATATTTAAACAAATAGAAAATAATCTAAATATTATCTAGGCACCCCAATGTTAAAAGCAAAATTTCCCTGAATATAATCTGTCAAAAAATATATACAATGCACTATTCTACTCTGTTTTGGAGTATATACACCAACTCCATATGCTCTCTCATGTAAAATACAGAAATTCTAGTTTTACCTGAATCAAAAATAATCTAAATATTATCTAGGCACCCCAATGGTAAAAGAAAATTGCTATGAATATAATATGTCATAAAAAATATACAATGCCCTCTGCTACTTTGTTTTGGAGTATACACACCAACTCAATATGCTCTCTCATATAAAATACAGAAAATCATATTTTACGCTAATTGAAAAAAATCTAAATAATATCTAGGTGCGCCAAAGTTAAAAGAATATGGCTATCAACATAGTCTGTCATAGAAAATATACAATGCTTTATTCTACTCCGTTTTGGAGTATATACACCAACTCAATGTGCTCTCTCATGTAAAATACAGAAATTCTAATTTTACCCGAATCAAAATAATCTAAATATAATCTAGGCACCCTAATGTTAAAAACAAAATTGCTCTAAATATTATCTGTCAAAAAAATATACAATGCCTTATTCTACTCTGTTTTGGAGTATATACACCAACTCAGTTTGCTGTCTCCTGTAAAATACCGAAATTATAATTTTACGTGAATCGAAATAATTCTAAATATTATTTCGGCACCCCAATGTTAAAAGCAAAATTGCTCTGGGTATAATCTGTCATAAAATATATACAATGTCCTTTTCTACACTGTTTTGGAGTATATACACCAACACAATATGCTGTCTCATATAAAATACAGAAATTCTAATATTGCACGAATCGAAAATAATCTAAATATTATCTAGGTGCCCCAAAGTTAAAAGAAAATGGCTGTGAATATAGTCTGTAAGAAAAAATATACAATGCCTTATTTTACTCTGTTTTGGAGAATATACACCAACTCAGTATGCTCTATCATGTAAAATAAAGAAATTCTAATTTTACCCAAATCGAAAAAATCTAAATATTATCTAGGAACTGCAATGTTAAAAACAAAATTGCTCTGAATATTATCAGTCAGAAAAAATATACAATGCCCTATTTTACTCTGTTTTGGAGTACATACACCAACTCCATATGCTCTCTCATTTAAAATACAGAAATTCTACATTTAAGCGAAACGAAAAAAATCTAAATATTATCTAGGCACCTTAATGTTAAAAACAAACTGCTCTGAATATAATCTGTCAGAATACATATACAATGCACTTTTCTACTCTGTTTTAAAGTATATATACCAACTCAATATGCTCTCTCATGTAAAATACCGACTTTCTAATTTACGTGTATCAAAAAAATCTAAATAATATCTAGGAGCCCTAAAGTAAAAAGAAAAGGGCTCTGAATATAGTCTGTTAAAAAATATACAATGCCTTATTCTACTCTGTTTTGGAGTATATACACCAACTCAGTATGCTCTCTCATGTAAAATACCGAAATTATATATTTAAGGGAATCAAAAAAATCTAAATATTATCTAGGCGTCTTAATATTACAAGCAAAATTGCTCTTAATATAATCTATCAGAAAAAATATACAATGCCCTTTTCTACTCAGTTTTGGAGAATATACACGAACTCCATATGCTCTCTAATGTAAAATACAGTAATTCTAGATTAAAGCGAATTGAAAAATATCTAAATATTATCTAGGCACCCCAGTGTTGAAAGCAAAATTGCTCCTAAGAAACTCTGTCAGAAAAAATATACAATGCGCGTTTCTACTCTGTTTTGGAGTATATACACCAACTAAATATGCTCTCTCAGGTAAAATACCGAAATTCAAATTTTACGGGAATCGAAAAAAATCTAAATAATATCTATGCGCCCAAAAGATAAAGAAAAATGGCTCGGAATATAGTCTATTAGGAAAAATATACAATGCCTTATTCTACTCTGTTTTGGAGTATATACACCAACTCCGTATGCTCTCTCATGTAAAATACAGAAATTATATATTTAAGCGAATCAAAAAAAATCTAAATATTATGTAGGCAAGCCAATGTTAAAAGCAAAATTGTTCTGAATATAATCTGTCAGAAAAAACATACAATGCCCTTTTCTACTCTGTTTTGTAGTATATACACCAACTCAATACGCTTTCTCATGTAAAATACAGAAATTCTATATTTAAACGAATCAAAAGAAATCTAAATATTATCTAGGCTCCCCAATGTTAAAAGAAAAATTGCTCTGAATATAATCTGTCAGAAAAAATATACAATGCGCGTTTCTACTCTGTTTTGGAGTATACACACCAACTCAATATGCTCTCTCAGGTAAAATACCGAAATTCTAATTTTACGCAAATCGAAAAAAGTCTAAATAATATCTAGGCGCCCCAAAGTTAAAAGAAAATGGCTCTGAATATACTCTGTTAGAGAAAATATACAATGCCTTATTCTACTCTGTTTTGTAGTATATACACCAACTCAGTATGCTCTCTCATGTAAAATACAGAAATTCTAATTTTACCCGTATCGAAAAAATATAAATATTATCAAAATACCCCAATGCAAAAACAAATTTGCTCTGAATATAATCTGTCATAAAAAATATACAATGCCCTATTCTACTCTGTTTTGGAGTATATACACAATCTCAGTATGCTCTATCCTGTAAAATAGAGAAATTATAATTTTACGTTAATTTAAAAAAAATTAATATTATCTAGGCACCACAAAGTTAAAAACAAAATTGCTCTGAATATAATCTCTCAGAAAAAATATACAATGCCCTATTCAACTCTATTTTTGGGTATATACACCAACTCCATATGCTCTCTCATGTAAAATAAAGAAATTCTATATTTAAGCGGATCCAAAAAAATCTAAATATTATCTAGGCACCACAATGTTAAATACAAAATTGCTCTGCATATAATCTGTCACAATAAATATACAACGCCCTTTTCTACTCTGTTTTGAAGTATATACACCAACTCAATATGCTCTCTCATGTAAAATACAGAAATTCTAATTTTACGTGAATCGAAATAAAAGTAAATAATATCTATGTGCCCCAATGTTAAAAGAAAATGGCTCTGAATATTGTCTGATAGAAAAAATTCACAATGCCTTATTCTACTCTGTTTTGGAGTATATACACTAACTCAGTAGGCTCTCTCATGTAAAATACCGAAATTCTAATTTTACGTAAATCGAAAAAAATCTAAATATTATCTAGGCACCCCAATGTTAAAAAAAAATTGCTCTGAATGTAGTCTGTCATAAAAAATAATCAATGCCCTATTCTACTCTGTTTTGGGGTATATACACCAACTCCATATGCTCTCTCATGTAAAATACAGAAATTCTATATATAAGCGAAATGAAAATAATCTAAATATTATCTAGGCACCCCAATGTTAAAAGAAAAATTGCTCTGAATATAATCTGTGAGATAAAAAATTGAATGCTTTTTCTACTCTGTTTTGTAGTACATAACCCAACTCAATATGCTCTCTCATGTAAAATACAGAACTTCTATATTTAAGCGAATCGAAAAAATTTTAAATATTATCTAGGCACCCCAATATTAAAAACAAAATTGCTCTGAATATAATGTGTCTGAAAAAATATACAATGCCCTATTCTACTCTTTTTTGGAGTGTATACACCAACTCTATATGCTCTCTCATGTAAAATACAGAAATTCTATATTTAAGGAAAACAAAATATATCTAAATATTATCTAGGCACCCCAATGTAAATACCAAAATTTCTCTGAATATAATCTGTCAGAAAACATACACAATTCCATTTTCTACTCTGTTTTGTAGTATATACACCAAATCAATATGGTCTCTCATGTAAAATTCCGAAATTCTAAGTTTACGCAAATTGAAAAAAAATCTAAATAATACCTAGGCGTCCCAAAGTTTAAAGAAAATGGCTCTTACTATAGTCTGTTAGAAAAAATATACAATGCCTTATTCTACTCTCTTTTGGAGTATATAAACCAACTCAGTATGCTCTCTCATGTAAAATACAGAAATTGCATATTTAAGCGAATCGAAACAAATCTAAATATTATCTAGGCACCCAAATGTTAAAAGCAAAATTCCTCTGAATATAATCTGTCAGAAAAAATATACAATGCCCTTTTCTACTTTGTTTTTAGTATATACACTAACTCAATATACTCTCTCATGTAAAATACAGAAATTCTAATTTTACCCGAATCGAAAAAATCCAAATATTATGTAGGCACCCCAATATTAAAAACAAAATTGTTCTGAATATAATCTGTCATAAAAAATATACAATGCTTTATTCTACTCTTTTTTGGAGTATATACAGAAACTCCATATGCTCTCTCATGTAAAATACCGAAATTCTAATTTTACGCGAATTGAAAAAAATCTAAATTATATCTAGGCGCCCCAACGTTCCAAAAAAATAGCTCCGAATATTGTCTGTTAGAAAAAATATACAATGCCTTATTCTACTTTGTTTTGGAATATATACACCAACTCAATATGCTCTCTCGTGTAAAATACAAAAATTCAAATTCTACGTGAATCGAAAAAATATAAATATTGTCTAGGCACCCCAATGTTAAAAACAAAATTGCTCTGAATATTATCTGTCAGAAAAAATATACAATGCCCTATTCTACTCTATCTTAAAGTATATACACCAACTCCATATGCTCTCTTATGTAAAATGCAGAAATTCTATATTTGAGAATCGAAAAAAATCTAAATATTATCCTTGCACCCCAATGTGAAAAGCAAAATTGCTCTGAATATAATCTGTCAGTAAAAATACACAATGCCCATTTACGCTCTGTTTTCTTGTATATACACCAACTCAGTATGCTCTGTAATGTAAAATACAAAAATTCTAATTTTACCCGAATCAAAAAAATCTAAATATTATTTAGGCAACCCAATGTTAAAAACAAAATTTCTCTAAATATAATCTGTCAGAAAAAAATATACAATGCACTATTCTACTTGGTCTTGGAGTACATACACCAACTCCATATGCTCTCTCATGTAAAATACAGAAATTCAATATTTAAGCGAATCAAAATAAATCTAAATATTATCTAGGCACCCCAAAGTTAAAAGCAAAATTGCTCTGAATATAATCTGTCAGAAAAAATATACAATGCCCTTTTCTACTCTGTTTTGGAGTATATACACCAACTCAATATGCTCTCTCATGTAAAATACGGAAATTCTAATTATATGCAAATCGAAAGAAATCTAAATAATATCTGGGGGCCCCAAAATTAAAAGAAAATGGATCTTAATATATACTGTTAGAAAAAATATACAATGCCATATTCTACTTTGTTTTGGAGAATATACACAAACTCAGTATGCTCTTTCATGTAAAAAAGCGAAATTCTAATTTTACGTAAATCGAAAAAAATCTAAATAATATCTAGGCGCCCCAAAGTTTAAAGAAAATGGCTCTGAATATAGTCTGTTAGAAAAAATATACAATGTTTTTTTCTACTCTGTTTTGGAGAATATACACCAACTTCGTTTACTCTCTCATGTAAAATAGAGTAATTCTAATTTTACCGGAATACTTAAAATCTAACTATTACTTAGGCACACCAATGTTTAAAACAAAATTGCTCTGAATATAACCTGTCAGAAAAAATATACAGTTCCCTATTGTACTCTGATTTGAAGTCTATACATCAACTTTATATGCTCTCTCAAGTAAAATACAGAAATTCTAATTTTAAGCGAATCGAAAAAAATCTAAATATTATTTAGGCACCTTAATGTTAAAAGCAAAATTGCTCTTAATATAATCTGTCAGAAAAAATATACAAAGTCTTATTGTACTCTGTTTTGGAGTATATACACTAACTCAGTATGCTCTCTCATGTAAAATACCGAAATTCTAACTTTACGTGAATCGAAAAAAATCTAAATATTATCTAGGCACCCGAATGTTAAAAGCAAAAGTGCTCTGAGTATAATCTGTCAAAAAAATATACAATGCCCTTTTCTACTCTGTTTTAAAGTATATACACCAATTTAATATGCTCTCTCATGTAAAATACTGAAATTCTAATTTTAAGGGAATCGAAAAAAATCTAAATATTATCTAGGGACCTCAAAATTAAAAGAAAACGGTTCTGAATATAGTCTGTTAGAGAAAATATAAAATGCCCTATTCTACTCTTTTTTGGAGTATATACACCAACTCAGTATGCTCTCTCATGTAAAATACCGAAATTCTTATTTTACGTGAATCAAAAAATATCTAAATATTATCCAGGCACCACAATGTTAAAAGCAAAATTGATCTGAATATAATTTGTCAGAAACAATATACAATGCCCTTTGTTACACTATTTTGGAGTATATACATCAACTCAATATGCTCTCTCTTGCAAAATACCGTAATGCTAATTTTACGTGAATCGAAAATTTTAAATAATATCTAGGTACCTCAAGTTAAAGGAAAATGGCTCTAAATATATTCTGTTCGAAAAAATATACAATGCCTTATTCTACTCTGTTTTGGAATAAATACACGAACTCAGTATGCTCTCTAATGTAAAATACAGAAATTCTAATTTCACCCCAATCGAAAAAATCTAAATATTATCTAGGCACCCCAATATTAAAAATAAAATTGCTCTGAATATAATCTGTCAGAAAAATATACAATGCCCTATTCTACTCTGTTTTGGAATATATACACCAACTTCATATGCTCTCTCATGTAAAATAAAGAAATTTTATATTTAAGCGAATCAAAAATAATCTAAATATTATCTAGGCACCTTAATATTAAAAGAAAAATTGCTCTGAATGTAATCTGTCAGAAAAAATATACAATGCCTTATTCTACTCTGTTTTTGAGGATATAACCCAACTCAGTATGCTCTCTTATGTAAAATACCGAAATTCTAAATTTACGTAAATCAAAAAAATCTAAATATTATCTAGGCACCCAAATGTTAAAAGGAAAATTGCTCTGAATATTATCTGTCAGATAAAATATACAATGCCCTATTCTACTATGTTTTGGAGTATATACACCAACTCAATATGCTCTCTCATGTAAAATACAAAAATTCTAATTTTAACAGAATCGAAAAAATCTAAATATGATTTAGGCACCCCAATGTTAAAAAAAAAGGCTCTGAACATAATCTGACAGAACAAATATACAATGCCCTATTCTACTCTGTTTTGGAGTATATAAACCAACTCCATATGCTCTCTCATGAAAAATACAGAAATTCAATATTTAAGCGAATCGAAAAAAATCTATATATTATCTAGGCAACCGAATGTTAAAAGGAAAATTGCTCTGAATATAATCTGTCAGAAAAAATATACAATGCCCTTTTCTACTCTGCTTTGGAGTATATACACCAACTCAATATGCTCTCTGATGTAAAATACCGAAATTCTAATTTTACACGCATCGAAAAAAATCTAAATATTATGAAGGCGCCCCAAAGTTAAAAGAAAATGGCTCTGAATATAGTCTTTTAGAGAAAATATACAATGCCTTATTCTTTTCTGTTTTGGAGTATATACACTCACTCAGTATGCTCCCTCATGTAAAATACCGAAATTCTAATTTTACGTGAATTGAAAAAAATCTAATTGTAATCTAGGCAACCGAATGTTAAAAGCAAAATTGCTCTGAATATAATCTGTTATAAAAAACATACAATGCGCTTTTGTACTCTGGGAGTATATACAACAATTAAATATGCTCTCTCATGTAAAATACCGAAATTTGAATTTTTCGTGAATCGAAAAGAATCGAATAATATCTAGGCCCCCAAGATAAAAGAAAATGGCACTGAGTATAGTCCGTTAAAAAAAATATACTACGCTTTATTCTACTCTGTTTTGGAGTATATACACCTACTCCATATGCTCGCTTATGTAAAATACAGAAATTCTATATTTAAGCAAAGAGAAAAAAAATCTAAATATTATCTAGGCACCCCGATGTTAAAAGCAAAATTGCCCTGAATATAATCTGTCAGAAAAAATATACAATGCCATATTCTACTCTGTTTTGGAATATAAACACCAACTCAGTATACTCTCTCATGTAAAATACCGAAATTATAATTTTACATGAATCCAAAAAAATCGAAATATTATCTAGGCACCCCAATGTTAAAAGCAAAATTATTCTGAATATAATCTGTCATAAAAAATATACAATGCCCTATTCTACTCTGTTTTGGAGTATATACAACTACTCAGTATGCTCTCTCATGTAAAATACCGAAATTCTAATTTTACGCAAATCGAAAAAAATCTAAATAATATCTAGGCACCCAAAATTTAAAAGAAAGTGACTCTGAATATAGTCTGTTAGAAAAAATATACAATGCCTTATTCTACACTGTTTTGGAGTATATACACCAACTCAGTATGCTCTCTCAGTTAAAATACAGAAATTCTAATTTTACCCGAATGGAAAAAATCTAAATATTATATAGGCACCCCAATGTTAAAAACAAAATTGCAAGGAATATAATCTGCCAGAAAAATATACAATGCCCTATTCTACTCTGTTTTGGAGTATATACACAAACTTCATATGCTCTTTCATGTAAAATAGAGAAATTGTATATTTAAGTGAATCGAAAAAAAACCTAAATATTATCTAGGCACCTTAATGTTAAAAGAAAAATTGCTCTGAATATAATCTGTCAGAAAAAATATACAATGCCTTATTCTACTCGGTCTTGGAGGATATACAACAACTCCGTATGCTCTCTTATGTATAATACCGAAATTCTAATTTTACGTGAATCAAAAAAAATCTAAATATTATCTAGGCACCCGAATGTTAAAAGCAAAATTGCTCTGAATATAATAGGTCAGAAAGAATATACAATGCCATTTTAACTCTGTTCTGGAGTATATACACCAAGTTAATATGCTCTCTAATGTAAAACACCGAATTTCTAATTTTACGTGAATCGAAAAAAATCTAAATATTATGTAGGCGCCCCAAAATTAAAAAAAAATGGCTCTGAATATAGTCTGTTTGAAAAAATATACAATGCCTGATATTACTTTGTTTTGGAGTATATACACCAACTCAGTATGCTCTCTCATGTAAAATACAAAAATTCAAATTTTACCCGAATCGAAAAAATCTACATATAATCTAGGCACCCCAATCTTAAAAAAAAAATTTCCCTGAATATAATCTGTCAGAAAAAATATACAATGCCCTATTCTACTCTGTTTTGGAGTATATACACCAACTCTGTATGCTCTGTCTTGTAAAATACCGAAATTCTAATTTTACATGAATCGAAAAAAATCTAAATATTATCTAGGAACCCCAATGTTAAAGGCAAAATTGCTCTGAATATAATCTGTCAGAAAAAATATACAATTCCCTTTTCTAATCTGTTTTGGAGTATATAAACCAACTCCATATGCTCTCTCATGTGAAATACCGAAATTCTAATTTTACGGATATTGAAAAAAATCTAAATAGTATCAAGGCACCCCAAAGTTAAAAGAAAATGGCTCTAAATATCGTCTGTTAGAAAAAATACACAATGCCTTATTCTACTCTGTTTTAAAGTATACACACCAACTCAGAATGCTCTCTCATGTAAAATACAGAAATTGTAATTTAACGTGAATAGAAAAAATCTTAATATTATCTAGGCACACCAAAGTTAAAAACAAAATTGCTCTGAATATAATCTGCCAGAAGAAATATACAACGCCCTATTCCACACTGTTTTGGAGTATATACACCAACTCAGTATGCTCTCTAATGTAAAATACCGAAATTCTAATTTTACGTGAATCGAAAAAATTCTAAATATTATCTAGGCACCTTAATGTTAAAAACAAAATTGCTCTGAACATAACCTGCCAGAAAAAATATACAATGCCCTATTCTACTCTGTTTTAGAGTATATACACCAACTCAATATGCTCTCTCATGTGTAATACCGCAATTCTAATTTTACGTGAAACGAAAAAATTCTAAATAAAATCTACGCGCCCCAAAGTTAAAGAAAATGGCTCTGAATATAGTCTGTTAGAAGAAATATACAATGCCTTATTCTACTCGTTTTTGGAGTATACACACCAACTCAGTATGCTCTCTCATGCAAAATAGCGAAATTTAAGTTTTACGTAAATCAAAAAAATCTAAATATTATCTAGGCACCCCAATGTTAAAAACAAAATTGCTCTGAATATAGTCTGTCAGAAAAAATATACAGTGCCCTATTCTACTCTGTTTTGGGGTATATACACCAACTCCATATGCTCTCTCATGTAAAATAGAGAAATTCCCTATTGAAGCGAATCGAAAAAATCTAGATATTATGTAGGCACACAAATCTTAAAAACAAAATTGTTCTGAATACTATTTGTTAGAAAACATATACAAAGCTCTATTCTACTCTTTTTTGAAGCATATACACCAACTCAATATGCTCTCTCATGTAGAATACCGAAATGCTAATTTTACGAGAATCGAAAAAAATCTAAATAGCACCTAGGTGCCCCAAAATTAAAAGAAACTGCGTCTGAATATAGTCTGTTAGAAAAAATATACAATGCCTTATTCTACTCTATTTTGGAGTATATACACCAACTCAGTATGCTCTCTGATGTAATATACAGAAATTCTAATTTTACCCGAATCAAAAAAATCTAAATATTATCTAGGCACCCCAATGTGAAAGCAAAATTGCTCTGAATATAATCTGTCCGAAAAAATATACAATGCCCTTTTCTACTCTATTTTGTAGTATATACACCACCTCAATATGCTCTCTCATGTAAAATACAGAAATTCTAATTTTACCCGGATTGAAAAAATCTAAAAATTTTCTAGGCTCCCCAATGTTAAAAGCAAAATCCTCTGAATAAAATCTGTTAGAGAAAATATACAATGCCCTATTCTATTCTTTTTTGTAGTATATACACCAACTCAGTATGCTCTCTCATGTAAAATACCGAAATTATAATTTTAAACGAAACGAAAACAATCTAAATAATATGTAGGCACCCCAAAGTTAAAATAAAATGGCTCTGAATATAGTCTGTTAGAAAAAATATACAATGCCTGATTCTACTCTGTTTTGGAGTATATACACCAACTCAGTTTGCTCTCTTATGTAAAATACAAAAATTCAAATTTTACCCGTATCGAAAAAATCTAAATATTATCTAGGCACCCCAATGTTAAAAACAAAATTGCTCTGAATATAATCTGTTAGAAAAAATATACAATGCCCTATTCTACCCTGTTTTTGAGTATATACACCAACTCCATATGCTCTCTCATGTAAAATACAGAAATTCTATATTTAAGCGAATCGAAAAATATCTAAATATTATCTACGTACACCAATGTTAAAAGCAAAATTACCCTGAATATAATCTGTCCGAAGAAATATACAATGCTTCATTCTACTTTGTTTTGTAGTATATACACCAACTCATTTTCCTCTCTCATGTAAAGTACCGAAATTCTAATTTTACCCGAATCGAATAAATCTAAATATTATCTAGGCACCCCAATGTTAAAAACAAAATTGCTCTGAATATAAACTGTCAGAAAAAATATACAATGCATTATTCTACTCTGTTTTGGATTATATACACCCACTCAATATGCTCTCTCATGTAAAAAACCAAACTTCTAATTTTACCCAAATCGAAAAAATCTAAATATTATCTAGGCACCCCAATGTTAAAAACAAAATTTCTCTAAATATAATCTGTCAGAAAAAATATAAAATGACCTATTCTACTCTGTTTTGGAGTATATGCACCAACTCCATATGCTCTCTCATGTAAAATACAGAAATTCTATATTTAAGCGAATCGAAAAAAATCTAAATATTATCTAGGCACCCCAATGTTAAAAGCAAAATTGCTCTGAATATAATCTTTCAGAAAAAATATACAATGCTCTTTTCTACTTTGTTTTGGAGTACATACAGCAACTCAGTATGCTCTCTCATGTAAAATACAAAAATTCTAATTTTACTTAAATCGAAAAATATCTAATTATTATCTAGGCACCCCAACGTTAAAATGAAAATTGCTCTGAATATAATCTGTCACAAAAAATATACAATGCCCTTTTCTACTCTTTTTTGGAGTATATACACTAACTCAATATGCTCTCTCATGTAAAATACCGAAATTCTATGTTTACACGAATCGAAATAAATCTAAATAATATCTAGGCGCCCCAAGGTTCAAAGAAAATGTCTCTGAATACAGACTGTTAGAAAAAATATACAATTCCTTATTCTACTCTGTTTTGGAGTATATACACCAACTCAGTATGCTCTCTCATGTTAAATACCGAAATTCTAATTTTACCCGAATCAAAAAAATCTATATATTATATAAGCACCCCAATGTTAAAAACAAAATTTCTCTAAATATCATCTCTCAGAAAAAATAAACAATACCCTTTTCTACTCTGCTGTGTAGTGTATACACGAACTCAATATGCTCTATCATGTAAAAAACCGAAATTATAATTTTACGAGACCCAAAAAAGATGTAAATAATATCTAGGCGCCCCAATGTTAAAAGAAAATGGCTCTGAATATACTCTGTTAGAAAAAATATACAATTCCTTATTCTACTCTGTTTTGCAGTATATACACCAACTCAGTATGCTCTCAAATGTAAAATACAGAAATTCTTATTTTACCCGAATCGAAGAAATCTCAATATTATCTTATAACTCCAACGTTAAAAACAAAATTGGTCTGAATATAATCTGTCAGAAAAAATATACAATGCCCTATTCTACTCTGTTTTGGAGTATATACACCAACTCAGTATGCTCTCTTGTAAAATACCGAAATTCTAAATTTACGTGAATCGAAAAAATTCTAAATATTATCTAGGCACCCGAATGTTAAAAGCAAAATTGCTCTGAATATAATCTGTCAGAAACAATATAAAATGTTCTTTTCTACTGTGTTTTCGAGTATATACACCAACTCAATATGCTCTCTCATGTAAAATACGAAAATTCTAACTTTACGCGAATCGAGAAAAGTCTAAATAATATCTAGGTGCCTTAAATTTAAAAGAAAATGGCTCTGAATATACTCTGTTAAAGAAAATATACAATGCCTTATTCTACTCTGTTTTGGAGTATATACACCAACTCAGCATGCTCTCTCATGTAAAATACAGAAATTCTAATTTCACCCGAATCGAAAATATCTAAATATTATATAGGCAACCCAATGTTAAAAACAAAATTTATCTGAATATAATCTGTCAGAAAACATATGCAATGCCCTATTTTACTCTGTTTTGGAGTATATAAACAAACTCAGTATGCTCTCTCATGTAAAATACAGAAATTCTAATTTTACGTGAATCGAAATAAATCTAGATACTATATAGGCAACCGAATGTTAAAAGCAAAATTGCTCTGAATACAATGTGTCAGAAAAAATATACAACGCCCTTTTCTACTCTGTTTTGGAGTATATACACCAACTCAATATGCTCTCTCATGTAAAATACCGAAATTCTAATTTTATGAGAATCGAAAAAATTCTAAATAATATCTATGCGCCCCAAAGTTCAAAGAAAATGTCTCTGAATATAGTCTGTTAGAAAAAATATAGAATGCCTTATTCTACTCTGTTTTGGAGTATATTTACAAACTCAGTATGCTCTCTCCTTTAAAATAGAGAAATTCTAATTTTACGTGAATCTGAAAAAATCTAAATATTATCTAGAAACCCCAAAGTTAAAAGCAAAATTGCTCTGAATATAATTTGTCAGAAAAAATATACAATGCCTTATTCTACTTTGTTTTGGAGTATATACACCAACTCAGTATGCTCTCTCATGTAAAATACCAAAATTCTAATTTTAAGCGAATCGAAGAAAATGTAAATATGTAGGCGCCCCAAATTTAAAACAAAATGGCTCTGAATATACTGTTAGAAAAAATATACAATGCCTTATTCTATTTGGTTTTGTAGTATATACACTAACTCAGTGTTCTCTCCCATGTAAAATACAGAAATTGTAATTTTACCCAAATCGAAAAAATCTAAATATTATCTAGGCACCCAATGTTAAAAACAAAATTGCTCTGTGTATAATGTGTCATAAAAAATATACAATTCCCTATTCTACTTTATTTTGGAGTATAAACACCAACTCCATATGCCCTCTCATGTAAAATACATAAATTCTATATGTAGGCAAATTGAAAAAAAGCTAAATATCATCTAGGCACCCCAATGTTAAAAGCAAAATTTCTCTGAATATAATCTGTCAGAAAAAACATACAATGACTTTTTCTACTCTGTTTTGGAGTTTATACACCAACTCAGTGTGCTCTCTCATATAAAATACCGAAATTCTAATTTTACGTGAATCGAAAAAAATCTAAATATTATCTAGGCACTCCAATGTTAAAAGCAAAATTTCTCTGAATATAATCTGTCAGAAAAAATATACAATGCCCATTTCTACTCTGTTTTGGAGTATATACACCAACTCAATAGGCTCTCCAACGTAAAATAAAGAAATTATAATTTTACGTGAATCGAAGAAAATCTAAATAATATCTAGGCGCCCCAAAGGTAAAAGAAAATGGCACTGAATATAGTCTGTTATAAAAAATATACAATGCCTTATTCTACTCTGTTTTGGAGTATATACACCAACTCAGTATGCTCTCTCATGTAAAATACAGAAATTCTAATTTTACCCGAAATGTAAAAATCTGAATATTATCTAGGCACCCCAATGCTTAAAACAAAATTGCTGAGAATATAGTCTGTCAGAAGAAATATACAATGCCCTATTCTACACTGTTTTGAAATATATGCACAAATTCAATATGCTCTCTCATGTAAAATAACGAAATTCAAATTTTACGTGAATCGAAAAAAATCTAAATAATATCTGGGCGTCCCAAAGTTAAAAGCAAATGGCTCTGAATATAGTCTGTTAGGAAAAATATTCAATGCCTAATTCTATTCTGTTTTGGAGTATATAAACCAACTCTGTATGCTCTTAAGGTAAAATATCAAAATTCAAATTTTACGTGAATCAAAAATAATCTAAATATTATCTAGGCACCCAATGTTAAAAACAAAGTTGCTCTGAATATAATGTGCCCAAAAAAATATATAATGCCATTTTCTAATCTGTTTTGGAGTATATACACCAACTTTATATGCTCTCTCATGTAAAATACAGAAATTCTATATTTAAACGAATCTAAAAAAATCTAAATATTATCTACGCACCCCAATGTTGAAAGCAAAATTGCTCGGAATATAATCTATCAGAAATAATATACAATGCCCTTTTCTACTCTGTTTTGTAGTATATACACCAACTCAATGTGCTCTCTCATGTAAAATACAGAAATTTTAATTTTACCCGAATCGAAAATATCTAAGTATTATCTAGGCTCCCCAATGTTAAAAAAAAATTGCTCTTAATATAATCTGTCAGAGATAATATGCAATGCCATATGCTACTCTGTTTTGGAGTATATACACCAACTCAGTATGCTCTCTCATGTAAAATACAGAAATTCAAATTCTACATGAATCGAAAAAAATCTCAATATTATCTAGGCACCCCAATGTTAAAAGCAACATTGCACTGAATATAATCTGTCAGAAAAAATATACAATGCCCTATTCTACTCTGTTTTGGAGTATATACACCAACTCAATACGCTCTCTCATGTAAAATACCAAAATTCTAATTTTACGCAAATTGAAAACAATCTATATAATATCTAGGCGCCACAAAGTGCAAAGAAAATGGCTCTGTATATAGTCTGTTAGAAAAAATATACAATGCCTTATTCTACTCTGTTTTGGAGTATATACACCAACTCAGTGTGCTCTCTCATGTAAAATACAGAAATTCTAAATTTACCCGAATCGAAAAAATCTAAATATTATCTAGGCACCCCAATATTAAAAGCAAAATTTCTCTGAATATAATCTGTCAAAAAAAATATACAATGCCCTTTTCTACTCTGTATTGGTGTATATATACCAACTCAATATGCTCTCTCATGTAAAATACCCAAATTCTAATTTTACACGAATCGAAAAAAATCTAAATAATATCTATACACTCCAAAGTTAAAAGAAAATGCCTCTGAGTATAGTCTGTTGGAAAAAATATACAATGCCTTATTCTACTCTGTTTTGGAGTAAATACACCAACTCAGTATGCTCTCTCACGTAAAATTCAGAAATTCTAATTTTACCAGAATCAAAAAAATCTAAATATTATCTAGGAATCCCAATGTTAAAAACAAAATTGCTCTGAATATAAACTGTCAGAAAAAATATACAATGCCCTATTCTACTCTTTTTTTGAGTATATACACCAACTCTACATGCTCTCTCATGTAAAATACAGAAATTCTATATTTAAGTGAATCAAAAAAAATCTAAATATTATCTAGGCACCCCAATGTTAATAGAAAAATTACTCTGAATACAATCTGTCAGAAAAAATATACAACATCCTTTTCTACTCTGTTTGGGAGTATATACACCAAATCAATATGCTCTCTCATGTAAAATACCGAAATTCTAATTTTACGTGAATCAAAAAAAATCTAAATATTATCTAGGTGCTCCAAAGTAAAAAGAAAATGCCTCTGAATATAGTCTGTTAGAAAAAATATACAATGCCTTATTGTACTCTGTTTTGGAGTAAATACACCAACTCAGTATGCTCTCTCATGTAAAATACCGAAATTCTAATTTTACGTGAATCGAAAGAAATCTAAATATTATCTAGGCACCCCAATGTTAACAGCAAAGTTGTTGTGAATATAATCTGTCAGAAAAAATATACAATGCTCTTTTCTACTCGGTTCTCTAGTATATACACCAACTCAATATGATCTCTCGTGTGAAATACAAAAATTCTAATTTTACCCGAATCGAAAAAATCTAAATATTATCTAGGCACTCCAATGTTAATAGCAAAATTGATTTGAATACAATCTGTCAGAAAAAATATACAAAACCCTTTTCTACTGTGTTTTGGAGTATATACACAAACTCAATATGCTCTCTCATGTAAAATCCCCAAATTCAAATTTTATGCGAATCGAAAAACATCTAAATCATATCTAGGAGCCCCAAAGTTAAAAGAAAATGGCTGTGAATATCGTGTGTTAGAAAAAAAAATACAATGCCTTATTCTACCCTGTTTTGGAGTATATACACCAACTCAGTATGCTCTCTCATGTAAAATACCAAAATTCAAATTTTACGTGAATCGAAAAAAATCTAAATATTATCTAGGTACCCCAATGTTAATAAAAAAATTGCTCTGAATATAATCTGTCAGAAAAAATATACAATGCCCTATTCTACTCTCTTTTGGGGTATATACACCAACTCAATATGCTCTCTCATGTAAAATACCGAAATTCTAATTTTACGAGAATCGAAAAAATTCTAAATAATATCTATGTGCCCCAAAGTTCAAAAAAAATGTCTCTGAATATAGTCTGTTAGAAAAAATATAGAATGCCTTATTCTACTTTGTTTTGGAGTATATATACAAACTCAGTATGCTCTCTCCTGTAAAATAGAGAAATTCTAATTTTACGTGAATCTGAAAAAATCTAAATATTATCTAGAAACCCCAAAGCTAAAAGCAAAATTGCGCTGAATATAATTGGTCAGAAACAATATACAATGCCTAATTCTACTCTGTTTTGGAGTATATATACCAACTCAGTATGCTCTCTCATGTAAAATACCGAAATTCTAATTTTAAGCGAATCGAAAAAAATGTAAATATCTAGGTGCCCCAAATTTAAAACAAAATGGTTCTGAATATACTCTGTTAGAATAAATATACAATGCCTTATTCTATTTGGTTTTGGAGTATATACACTAACTCAGTGTCCTCTCTCATGTAAAATACAGAAACTGTAATTTTACCCAAATCGAAAAAATCTAAATATTATCTAGGCACCCAATGTCAAAAACAAAATTTCTCTGAGTATAATCTGTCATAAAAAATATACAATGCCCTATTCTACTTTATTTTGGAGTATAAACACCAACTCCATATGCCCTCTCATGTAAAATACAGAAATTCTATATTTAAGTGAATCGAAATAAAACCTAAATATTATCTAGGCACCCCAATGTTAAAAAAAAATTGCTCTGAATATAATCTGTCAGAAAAAATATACAATGCCCTATTCTACTCTGTTTTGGAGTATATACACCAACTTAATATGCTCTCTCATGTAAAATACATAAATTCTATATGTAGGCAAATTGAAAGAAATCTAAATATCATCTAGGCACCCCAATGTTAAAAGCAAAATTGCTCTGAATATAATCTGTCATAAAAAACATACAATGCCCTTTTCTACTCTGTTTTGGAGTTTATGCACCAACTCAGTGTGCTCTCTCATATAAAATACCGAAATTCTAATTTTACGTGAATCGAAAAAAATCTAAATATTATCTAATCACTCCAATGGTAAAAGTAAAATTGCTCTGAATATAATCTGTCAGAAAAAATATACAATGCCCATTTCTACTCTGTTTTGGTGTATATACACCAACTCAATATGCTCTCCAACGTAAAATAAAGAAATTATAATTTTACGTGAATCGAAGAAAATCTAAATAATATCTATGCGCCCCAAAGGTAAAAAAAAATGGCACTGAATATAGTGTGTTATAAAAAATATACAATGCCTTATTCTACTCTGTTTTCGAGTATATACACCAACTCAGTATGCTCTCTCATGTAAAATACAGAAATTCTAATTTTACCCAAAATGTAAAAATCTAAATATTATCTAGGCAACCCAATGCTTAAAACAAAATTGCTGTGAATATAATCTGTCAGAAAAAATATACAATGCCCTATTCTTCACTGTTTTGGAAAATATACACCAAGTCAATATGCTCTCTCATGTAAAATAACAAAATTCAAATATTACGCGAATAGAAAAAAATCTAAACAATATCTGGGCGTCCGAAAGTTAAAAGAAAATGGCTCTTAATATAGTCTGTCAGAAAAAATATGCAATGCCCTTTTCTACTCTGTTTTGCAGTATATACACCAACTCAATGTGCTCTTTAATGTAAAATACAGAAATTCTATATATAAGCGAGGAGAGAAAAATCTAAATATTATCTAGGCACTCCAATTTTAAAAGAAAAATTTCTCTGAATATAATCTGTCAGAAAAAATATACAATGCCCTATTCTACTCGGTTTTGGAATATATACACCAACTCAGTGTTCTCTCTCATGTAAAATACCGAAATTCTAAATTTAACCGAATCGAAAAAAATCTAAATATTATCTAGGGAACCGAAGTTTAAAAGCAAAATTGCTCAGAATACACTCTGTCAGAAAGAATATACAATGCCATTTTCTACTCTGTTTTGGAGTATATACACCAACTCAATATGCTCTCTCATGTAAAATACAGAAATTCTAAATTTACGTGAATCGAAGAAAATCTAAATATTATCTCGGAACCCCAATCTTAAAAACAAAATTTCTCTGAATATAATCTGTCAGAAAAAATATACAATGCCGTATTGTACTCTTTTTTTGAGTATATAGACCAACTCCATATGCTCTCTCATGTAAAATACAAAAATTGTATGTTTAAGCGTATTGAAATAAATCTAAATATTGTCTATGCACCACAATGTTAAATGCAAAGTTCCTCTCCATATAATCTGTCACAAAAAATATACAATGCCCTTTTCTACTCTTTTTTGTAGTATATACACAAACTCAATATGCTCTCTCTTGTAAAATACCGAAATTCGAATTTTACGTGGATCGAAATAAATCTAAATAATATCTAGGCGCCCAAAAGTTAAAAGATAATGACTCTGAATATAGTCTGTTAGGAAAATTATACAATGCCTTTTTCTACTCTGTTTTGGAGTATATACACCAACTCAGTATGCTCTCTCATGTAAAATACCCAAATTGTAATTTTACATGAATAGAAAAAATCTAAATATTATCTAGGCACCCGAATGATTAAAACAAATTTGCTCTGAATGTAGTCTGTCAGAAAAAATATACAATGCCCTATTCGACTCTGTTTTGGAGTATATACACGAACTCAGTATGCTCTCTCATGTAAAATACCGAAATTCTAATTTTACCTGAATCGAAAAAATTTAAATATTATCTAGGCACCCCAATGTTAAAATCAAAATTGCTCTGAATATAATCTGTCAGAAAAAATATACAATGCCTTATTCTACTTTGTTTTGGAGAATATACACCAAGTCAGTATGCTCTCTCATGTAAAATACTGAAATTCTAATTTTACGCGAATCGAAAAATATCTAAATATTAGCTAGGCACCCCAATGTTATAAACAAAATTGCTCTGAATATAGTCTGTCAGAAAAAATATACAATGCTCTATTCTACTCTATTTTGGAGTACATACACCAACTCCATATGCTCTCTCAAGTACAATACAAAAATTCTATATTTGACCGAATCGACAAAAATCTAAATAATATCTAGGCACCCCAATGTTAAAAGCAAAATTGCTCTGAATATAATCTGTCAGAAAAAATATACAATGCCCTTTTCTACTCTGTTTTGTATTATATACACTACCTCAATATGCTATCTCATATAAAATACGGAAATTCTAATTTTACGCGAATCAAAAAAATCCAAATAATATCTAGGCGCCCCAAAGTTAAAAGAAAATGGCTATGAATATACTCTGTTAGAGAAAATATACAACACCTTATTCTGCTCTGTTTTGGAGTATATACACCAACTCAGTATGCTCTCTCATATAGAACACCGAAATTCTTAATTTACGTGATTGGAAAAAAATCTAAATATTATCTAAGCATCCGAATGTTAAAAGTAAAATTACTCTGAATATAATCTGTCAGAATAAATATACAATACCCTTTTCTACTCTGTTTTCGAGTATATACACCAACTCAATATTCTCTCTCAGGTAAAATACCGAAATTCTAATTTTACGTGAATCAAAAAAAATCTAAATAATATCTAGGCGCCCCCAATTTAAAAGAAAATGAGTCTGAATATAGTCTCTTAGAGAAAATATACAATGCCTTATTCTACTCTGTTTTGGAGTATATACACCAGCTCAGTATGCTCTCTCATGTAAAATACAGAAATTCTAATTTCACCCGAATCGAAAAAATCTAAATAATATCTAGGCACCCCAATGTTAAAAACAAAATTGCTCTGAATATAATCTGTCATAAATCATATGCAATGCCCTATTCTACTATGATTTGGAGTGTATAAACCAACTCAGTATGCTCTCTCAGGTAAAATACTGAAATTCTAAATTTACGTGAATCGAAATAAACCTAAATATTATCTAGGAACCGGAATGTTAAGAAGAAAATTGCTCGGAATACAATGTGTTTGACAAAATATACAATGACCTTTTCTACTCTGTTTTGGAGTATATACACCAGCTCAATATGCTCTCTCATGTAAAATAATGAAATTCTAATTTTACGCTAATCGAAAAAAACTTAAATCATAACTAGGCACCCCAAAGTTAAAAGAAAATGGCTATGAATATATTCTCTTAGAAAAAAGATACAATGCCTTATTCTACTCAGCTTTGGAGTATATAACCCAACTCAGTGTGCTCTCTCATGTAAAATACCAAAATTGTAATTTTACCCAATTCGAAAAAATTTAAATATTATCTAGGCACCCTAATGTTAAAAACAAACTTGCTCTGATTATAATCTGTCAGAAAAAAATATACAATGCCCTATTCTACTCTGTTTTGGAGTACATACAGCAACTCCATATGCTCTCTCATATAAAATACAGAAATTCTATATTTAAGCAAATCGAAAAATATCTAAATATTATCTAGGCACCCGAATGTTAAAAGCAAAATTGCTCTGAATATAATCTGTCAGAAAAAATATATAATGCCCTTTTCTACTCTGTTTTGGAGTATATACACAACTCCATATGCTCTCTCATGTAAAATACCGAAATTCTAATTATACGCGAATGGAAAAAACCTAAATAATATCTAGGCGCCCCAAAGTTAAAAAAAAATGGCTCTGAATATAGTCTGTTAAAAAAATATACAATGCCTTATTCTACTCTGTTTTGGAGTATATAAAGCAACTCAGTATGCTCTCTCATGTAAAATACCAAAATTCTTATTTTACCCAAATCGAAAGAACCTAAATATTATCTAGGCACCCCAATGTTAAAAAAAAATTGCTCTGAATATAATCTGTAAGAAAAAATATACAATGCCCTATTCTACCCTGTTTTGGAGTATATACACCATCTCAGTATGCTCTCTCATATAAAATTCCGAAATTCTAAATTTACTAGAATCGAATATAATCTAAATATTTTCTAGGCACCCCTATGTTAAAAACAAAATTTCTCTGAATATAATCTGTCAGAAAACATATGCAATATCCTATTTTACTCTGTTTTGGAGTATATAAACCAACTCAGTATGCTCTCTCATGTAAAATACCGATATTCTAATTTTACGTGAATCGAAATATATCTAAATATTATATAGGCAACCGAATGTTAAAAGCAAAATTCTCTGAATACAATGTGTCAGAAAAAATATACAATGCCCTTTTCTACTCTGTTTTGGAGTATATACACCAACTCAATATGCTCTCTCATGTAAAATACTGAAATTCTAATTTTACCAGAATCGAAAAAATCTAAATAATATCTATGCGCCCCAAACTTCAAAGAAAATGTCTCTGAATATAGTCTGTTAAAAAAAATAGAATGCCTTATTATACTCTGTTTTGGAGTATATACAAAAACTCAGTATGCTCTCTCCTGTAAAATAGAGAAATTCTAATTTTACATGAATCTGAAAAAATCTAAATATAATCTAGACACCCCAAAGTTAAAAGCAAAATTGCTCTGAATATAATCTTTCAGAAAAAATAAACAATGCCTTATTCTACTCTGTTTTGGAGTATATACACCAACTCAATATGCTCTTTAATGTAAAATACAGAAATTCTATATTTAAGCGAATCGAAAAAAATCTAAATATTATCTAGGAACCCGAATGTTAAAAGGAAAATTGCTCAGAATACAATCTGTCAGAAAAAATATACAATGACCTTTTCTACTCTGTTTTTGAGTATATACACCAACTCAATATGCTCTCTCATGTAAAATAACGAAATGCTAATTTTACGCTAATCGAATAAAACCTAAATCATATCTAGGCACCCCAAAGTTAAAAAAAAATGGCTATGAATATATTCTCTTAGAAAAAATATACAATGCCTTATTCTACTCTGTTTTGGAATATATACACCAACTCAATATGGTCTCTCATGTAAAATAACATAATTATAATTTTACCCGATTCGAAAAAATTTAAATATTATCTAGGCACCCTAATGATAAAAACGAACTTGCTCTGAATATAATCTGTCAGAAAAAATATACAATGCCCTATCCTACTCTGTTTTGGAGTACATACACCAACTCAATATGCTCTCTCATGTAAAATACAGAAATTCTATATTTAAGCGAATCGAAAAAAATCTAAATATTATCTAGGCACCCGAATGTTAAAAGCAAAATTGCTCTGAATATAATCTGTCAGAAAAAATATATAATGCCCTTTTCTACTCTGTTTTGGAGTATATACAACAACTCCATATGCTCTCCCATGTAAAATACCGAAATTATAATTTTACACGAATGGAAAAAACCTAAATAATATCTAGGCGCCCCAAAGTTAAAAAAAATGGCTCTGAGTATAGTCTGTTAGAAAAAGTATACAATGCCTTATTCTACTCTGTTTTGGAGTATATACACCAACTCAGTATGCTCTCTCATGTAAAATACCGAAATTCTAATTTTACACAAATTGAAATAACCTAAATATTATCTAGGCACCCCAATGTTAAAAACAAAATTGCTCTGAATGTAATCTGTAAGAAAAAATATACAATGCCCTATTCTACCCTGTTTTGGAGTATATACACCAACTCAGTATGCTCTCTCATGTAAAATACAGAAACTATATATTTATGGGAATCGAAAAAAATCTAAATATTAACAAGGCACACGAAAGTTATAAGTAAAATTGCTCTTAAAATAATGTGTACTAAACAATATTCAATGCTTTTTTCTACTCTGTTTTGGAGTATATACACCAACTCAATATGCTCTCTCGTGAAAAGCAGAAATTCTAATTTTACCCAAATCGAGAAAATCTAAATATTATCTAGGCACCCCAATGTTAAAAACAAAATTTCTCTGAATATAATCTGTCAGAAAAAATATATAATCGCCTATTCTACTCTGTTTTCGTGTATATACACCAACTCAGTATGCTCTCTCATATAAAATAGAGAAATTCTAATTTTACGTGAATCTAAAAAAATCTAAATATTATCTAGGCACCCAAAAGTTAAAAGCAAAATTGCTCTGAATATAATCTGTCAGAAAAGATATACAATGCCATATTCTACTCTGTTTTGGAGTATATATACCAACTCATTATGCTCTCTCATGTTAAATACAGAAACTCTATATTTAAGCGAATAGAGAAAACTCTAAATATTATCTAGGCACCCGAATGTTAAAAGCAAAATTGCTCTGAATATAATCTGTCATAAAATATATACAATGCCCTTTTCTACTCTATTTTCGAGTATATAAACCAACTCAATATGCTCTCTGAGGTAAAATAAGGAAATTCTAAGTTTACGTGAATCGAAAAAGTCTAAATAATATCTAGGTGCCCCAAATTTAAAAGAAAATGGCTCTTAATAAAGTCTGTTAGAGAAAATTTACAATGCCTTATTGTACTCTGTTTTTGGAGTATATACACCAACTCAGTATGCTCTCTCATGTAAAATACAGAAATTCTAATTTCACCCGAATCGAAAAAATCTAAATATTATCTAGGCACCCCAAAGTTAAACATAAAATTTCTCTGAATATAATCTGTCAGAAAAGATATGCAATGCCCTATTTTACTGTGTTTTGGAGTATATAAACCAACTTAGTATGCTCTCTCATATAAAATACCGAAATTCTAATTTTACATGAATCGAAAGAAATCTAAATATTATACAAGCAACCGAATGTTAAAATAAAAATTGCTCTGAATACAATGTGTCAGAAAAAATATACAATGACCTATTCTACTCTGTTTTGGAGTATATACACCAACTCAATATGCTCTCTCATGTAAAATACCGAAATTCTAATTTTACGAGAATCGAAAAAAATCTAAATAATATCTATGCGCCCCAAAGTTCAAAGAAAATGTCTCTGAATATAATCTGTTAGAAAAATATAGAATGCCTTATTCTACTCTGTTTTGGAGTATATACACAAACTCAGTATGCTCTCTCCTGTAAAATAGAGAAATTCTAATTTTACGTGAATCTGAAAATATCTAAATATTATCTAGACACCCCAAAGTTAAAAGCAAAATTGCTCTGAATATAATCTGTCAGAAAAAATATACAATGCCTTATTCTACTCTGTTTTGGAGTATATAAACCAACTCAATATGCTCTTTAATGTAAAATACAGAAATTCTACATATAAGACAGGAGAGAAAAATCTAAATATTATCTAGGCACTCAAATTTTAAAAGCAAAATTGCTCTGAATATAATCTGTCAGAAAAAATATACAATGCCCTATTGTACTCTGTTTTGGAATATATACACCAACTCAGTATGCTCTCTCATGTAAAATACCGAAAATCTAAATTTACCCGAATCGAAAAAAATCTAAATATTATCTAGGGACCCGAAGATTAAAGGCAAAATTGCTCTGAATATAATCTGTCAGAAAAAATATACAATGCCTTATTCTACTCTGTTTTGGAGGATATACAACAACTTTGTATGCTCTTTTATGTATAATACCAAAATTCTAAATTTACGTGAATCAAAAAAAATCTAAATATTATCTAGGCACCCGAATGTTAAAAGCAAAATTGCTCTGAATATATTCTGTCAGAAAGAATATACAATGCCATTTTCTACTCTTTTTTTGAGTATATAAACCAACTTAATATGCTCTCTCATGTAAAACACCGAATTTCTAATTTTACGTGAATCAAAAAAAATCTAAATATTATGTAGGCGCCCCAAAGTTAAAAGAAAATGGCTCTGAATATAGTCTGTTTGAAAAACTATACAATGCCTGATTCTACTCTGTTTTGGAGTATATACACCAACTCAGTTTGCTCTCTCATGTAAAATACAAAAATTCAAATTTTACCCAAATCAAAAAAATCTACATATGATCTAGGCATTACAATGTTAAAAACAAAATTGCTCTGAATATAATCTGTCATAAAAAATACACAATGCCCTATTCTATTCTGTTTTGGATTATATACACCAACTCAATATGCTCTATCATGTAAAATACAGAAATTCTATATTTAAGCGAATCAAAAAAAATCTAAATATTATCTAGGCACGCCAATGTTAAAAGCAAAATTGCTCTGAATATAATTTGTCAGAAAAAATATACAATGCTCTTTTCTATTCTGTTTTGGAGTACATACACCAACTCAGTATTCTCTCTCATGTATTATACCAAAATTCTAACTTTACGTGAATCGAAAAAAATCTAATTATTATCTAGGCACCCCAATGTTAACAACAAAATTGCTCTCAATATAATCTATCAGAAAAAATATGCAATGCCCTTTTCTACTCTTTTTTGTAGTATATACACTAACTCAATATGCTCTCCCATATAAAATACCGAAATTCTAAGTTTACGCAAATCGAAATAAATCTAAATAATATCTAGGCGCCCCAAGGTTAAAAGAAAATGTCTCTGAATATAGACTGTTAGAAAAAATATACAATGCCTTATTCTACTCTGTTTTGGAGTATATACACCAACTCTGTATGCTCTCTCATGTAAAATACCGAAATTCTAATTTTACCCGAATCAAAAAAATCTATATATTATATAAGCACCCCAATGTTAAAAACAAAATTTTTCTGAATATAATATGTCAGAAAAAATATACAATGCTTTATTCTACTCTGTTTTGTAGTATATACACCAACTCCATATGCTCTCTCATGTAAAATACAGAAATTCTATATTTAAGCAAATTGAAATAAATCTAAATATTATCTAGGCATCCCAATGCTAAAAACAAAATTGCTCTGAATATAATCTGTAAGAAAAAATATACAATGCCCTTTTCTTCTTTGTTTTGGAGTATATACACCAACTTTATATGCTCTCTCATGTAAAATACAGAATTTCATTATTTAAGCGAATAAAAAAAACCTAAAAATTATCTAGGCACCCGAATGTTAAAAGCAAAATTGCTCTGAATATAATCTGTCAGAAAAAATATACAATACCCTTTTCTACTCTGCTGTGATGTGTATACACGAACTCAATATGCTCTCTCATGTAAAAAACAGAAATTCTAATTTTACCAGACCCGAAAAAAATGTAAATAGTATCTAGGCGCCCCAATGTTAAAAGAAAATGGCTCTAAATATAGTCTGTTAGAAAAAATATACAATTCCTTATTCTACTCTGTTTTGCAGTATATACACCAACTCAGTATGCTCTCAAATGTAAAATACAGAAATTATTATTTTACCCGAATCGAAGAAATCTCAATATTATCTTGTAACCCCAACGTTAAAAACAAAATTGGTCTGAATAAAATCTGTCAGAAATAATATACAATGCCCTATTCTACTCTGTTTTGGAATATATACACCAACTCAGTATGCTCTCTCATGTAAAATACCGAAATTCTAATTTTACGTGAATTGAAATAAATCTAAATATTATATAGGCAACCGAATGTTAAAAGCAAAATTGCTTTGAATACAACGTTTCAGAAAAAATATACAATGCCCTTTTCTACTCTGGTTTAAAGTATATACACCAACTCAGTATGCTCTCTCATGTAAAATACCAAAATTCTAATTTTACCCGATTCGAAAAAATTTAAATATTATCTTGGCACCCTAATGTTAAAAACAAACTTGCTCTGAATATAATCTGTCAGAAAAAATATATAATGCCCTATTCTACTCTGTTTTGGAGTACATACACCAACTCCATATGCTCTCTCATGTAAAATAGAGAAATTCTATATTTAAGCGAATCGAAAGAAATCTAAATATTATCTAGGCACCCGAATGTTAAAAGCAAAATTGCTCTGAATACAATCTGTCAGAGAAAATATATAATGCCCTTTTCTACTTTGTTTTTGAGTATATACACCAACTACATATGCTCTCTCATGTAAAATACCGAAATTATAATTTTACGCGAACGGAAAAAACCTAAATAATATCTAGGCACCCCAAAGTTAAAAAAGATGGCTCTGAATATAGTCTGTTAGAAAAAATATACAATGCCTTATTCTACTCCCTTTTGGAGTATATACACCAACTCAGTATGCTCTCTCATGTAAAATACCGAAATTCTAATTTTAAACAAATCGAAAAAACGTAAGTATTATCTAGGCACCCCAATGTTAAAAACAAAATTGCTCTGAATATAATCGGTCAGAAGAAATATACAATGCCCTATTCTACTCTTTTTTGGAGTACATACACCAACTCAGTATGCTCTCTCATGTAAAATACCAAAATTCTAATTTTATGAGAATCGAAAATAATCTAAATAATATCTATGCTCCCCAAAGTTCAAAGAAAATGTCTCTGAATACAATCTGTTAGAAAAAATATAGAATGTCTTACTCTACTCTGTTTTAAAGTATATACACAAACTCAGTATGCTCTCTCCTGTAAAATACAGAAATTCTAACTTTACGTGAATCTGAAAAACATCTAAATATTTTCTAGACACCCCAAAGTTAAAAGCAAAATTGCTCTGAATATAATCTGTCAGAAAAAATATACAATGCCTTATTCTACTCTGTTTTGGAGTATATACACCAACTCAATATGCTCTTTAATGTAAAATACAGAAATTCAATATTTAAACCAAAAGAGAAAAATCTAAATATTATCTAGGCACTCCAATTTTAAAAGCAAAATTTCTCTGAATATAATCTGTCAGAAAAAATATACAATGCCATTTTCTACTCTGTTTTGGCATATATACACCAACTCAGTATGCTCTCTCACGTAAAATACAGAAATTCTAAATTTACCCGAATCGAAAAAAATCTAAATATTATCTAGGGACCCGAAGTTTAAAAGCAAAATTGCTCTGAATATAATCTGTCAGAAAAAATATACAATGCCGTATTCTACTCTTTTTTAGAGTATATAGACCAACTCCATATGCTCTCTCATGTAAAATACAGAAATTGTATATTTAAGCATATTGAAATAAATCTAAATATTATCTAGGCACCACAATGTTAAATGCTAAGTTTCTCTGCTTATAATCTGTCACAAAAAATATACAATGCCTTTTTCTACCCTTTTTTGTAGTAGATACACCAACTCAAAATGATCTCTCTTGTAAAATACCGAAATTCTAAATTTACGCGAATCGAAAGATATCTAAATAATATCTAGGCGCCCGAAAGTTAAAAGATAATGACTCTGAATATAGTCTGTTAGGAAAAATATACAATGCCTTTTTCTACTCTGTTTTGCAGTATATACACCAACTCAGTATGCTCTCTCATGTAAAATACCGAAATTGTAATTTTACGTGAATCAAAAAAAACCTAAATATTATCTAGGCACCCGAATGTTGAAAACAAAATTACTCTGAATGTAGTCTGTCAGAAAAAATATACAATGCCCTATTCGACTCTGTTTTGGAGTATATACACCAACTCCATAGGCTCACTCATGTAAAATACAGAAATTCTAATTTTACCCGAATCGAAAAAATGTAAATATTATCTAGGCCCCAATGTTAAAAACAAAATTTCTCAGAATATAATCTGTCATAAAAAATATACAATGCCTTATTCTACTCTGTTTTGGAGTATATACACCAATTCAGTATGCTCTCTCATGTAAAATACTGAAATTATAATTTTACACGAATCGAAAAATATCTAAATACTAGCTAGGCACCCCAATGTTATAAACAAAATTGCACTGAATATAATCTGTCAGAAAAAATATACAATGCTTTTTTCTACTCTGTTTTGGAGTACATACACCAACTCCATATGCTCTCTCATGTAAAACACAGAAATTCCATATTTAAGCGAATCGGAAAAAATCTAAATATTATCTAGGCACCCGAATGTTAAAAGCAAAATTGCTCTGAATATAATCTGTCAGAAAAAATATATAATGCCCTTTTCTACTCTGTTTTGGAGTATATACACCAACTCCATATGCTCTCTCATGTAAAATACCGAAATTATAGTTTTACGTGAATGGAAAAAACCTAAGTAATATCTAGGCGCCCGAAAGTTAAAAAAGATGGCTCTAAATATAGTCTGTTAGAAAAAATATACAATGCCTTATTCTACTCTCTTTTGGAGTATATAAACCAACTCAGTATGCTCTCTCATGTAAAATACCGAAATTCTAATTTTACCCAAATCGAAAAAACCTAAATATTATCTAGGCACCCCAATGTTAAAAAAAATTGCTCTGAATATAATCTGTAAGAAAAAATATACAATGCCCTATTCTACCCTGTTTTGGAGTATATACACCAATTCAGTATGCTCTCTCATGTAAAATTCCGAAATTCTAATTTTATGTGAATTGAAAAAAATCTAAATATTATCTAGGCACCCGAATGTTACAAGCAAAATTGCTCTTAAAATAATTTGTACGAAAAAATATACAATGCCCTTTTCTACTCTGTTTTGGAGTATATACACCAACTCAATATGCTCTCTCATGTAAAACACAGAAATTCTAATATTACCCGAATCGAAAAAATCTAAATATTATCTAGGCAACCCAATGTTAAAAACAAAATTGCTCTGAATATAATCTGTCAGAAAAAATATACAATGCCCTATTCTACTCTGTTTTGGTGTATATACACCAACTCAGTATGCTCTCTCATATAAAATAGAGAAATTCTAATTTTACGTGAATCTAAAAAAATCTAAATATTATCTAGGCACCCCAAAGTTAAAAGAAAAATTGCTCTGAATATAATCTGTCAGAAAAGATATATAATGCCATATTCTACTCGGTTTTAAAGTATATACACCTACTCCATATGCTCTCTCATGTTAAATACAGAAACTCCATAGTTAAGCGAATAGAGAAAACTCTACATATTATCTAGGCACCCGAATGTTAAAAGCAAAATTGCTCTGAATATAATCTGTCAGAAAAAATATACAATGTTCTTTTCTACTCTGTTTTCGAGTATATACACCAACTCAATATGCTCTCTCAGGTCAAATACCGAAATTCTAATTTTACATGAATCGAAAAAAGTCTAAATAATATCTATGCGCCCCAAAGTTCAAAGAAAATGTGTCTGAATATAGTCTGTTAGACAAAATATAGAATGCCTTATTCTTCTTTGTTTTCGAGTATATACACCAAGTCAGTATGCTCTCTCATGTAAAATACTAAAATTATAATTTTACGCGAATCGAAAAATATCTAAATACTAGCTAGGCATCCTAATGTTATAAACAAAATTGCACTGAATATAATCTGTCAGAAAAAATATACAATGCTCTATTCTACTCTGTTTTGGAGTACATACACCAACTCCATATGCTCTCTCATGTAAAACACAGAAATTCTATATTTAAGCGAATCGGAAAATATCTAAATAATATCTAGGCATCCGAATGTTAAAAGCAAAATTGCTCTGAATATAATCTGTCAGAAAAAATATATAATGATCTTTTCTACTCTGTTTTGGAGTATATACACCACCTCCATATGCTCTCTCATGTAAAATACCGAAAATATAGTTTTACGCGAATGGAAAAATCCTAAATAGTATCTAGGTGCCCCAAAGTTAAAAAAGATTGCTCTGAATATAGTCTTTTAAAGAAAATATACAATGTTTTATTCTACTCTATTTTGGAGTATATACACCAACTCAGTTTGCTCCCTCATGTAAAATACTGAAATTCTAATTTTTCCCGAATCGAAAAAAATCTAAATATTATCTAGGTATCCCAATGTTAATAACAAAATTTCTCTGAGCATAATCTGTCAGAAAAAAATATACAATGCCTTATTCTACTCTGTTTTGGAGTATATACACCAAGTCAGTAGGCTCTCTCATGTAAAATACTGAAATTCTAATTATACGTGAATCAAAAAATATCTATATATTATCTAGGCACCCCAAAGTTATAAACAAAATTGCTCTGAATATAATCTGTCAGGAAAAATATACAATGCCCTATTCTAATATGTTTTGGAGTATATACACCAACTCCATATGCTCTCTCATGTAAAATACAGAAATTCTATATTTAACCAAATCGAAAAGAATCTAAATAATATCTAGGCACCCCAATGTTAAAAGGAAAATTGCTCTGAATATAATCTGTCAGAAAAAATATACAATGCCCTTTTATACTCTGTTTTGTAGTATATACACTACCTCAATATGCTATCTCATGTAAAATACCGGAATTCTAATTTCACGCGAATCGAAAAAAATCTAAATAATGTCTAGGTACCCCAAAGTTAAAAGAAAATGGCTATGAATATAATCTGTTAGAAAAAATATACAATGCCTTATTGTACTCTGTTTTGGAGTATATACACCAACTCAGTATGCTCTCTCATGTAGAATACCGAAATTCTAAATTTAAGTGAATCGAATAAAATGTAAATATTATCTAGGCACCCGAATGTTAAAAGCAAAATTGCTCTGAATATAATCTGTCAGAAAAAATATACAATGCCCTTTTCTACTCTGTTTTGGAGTATATACACCAACTCAATATGCTCTCTCAGGTAAAATACGGAAATTCTAATTTTACGCGAATCGAAAAAGTCTAAATAATATCTAGGTGCCCCAAATTTTAAAGACAATGGCTCTAAATATAGTATGTTAGAGAAAATATACAACGCCTCATTCTACTCTGTTTCGGAGTATATACACCAACTCAGTATGCTCTCTCATGTAAAATACAGAAATTCTAATTTCACCCCAATCGAAAAAATCTAAATATTATTTAGGAACCCCAATTTTAAAAACAAAATTTCTTTGAATATAATCTGTCAGAAAACATATGCAATGCCCTATTTAATCTGTTTTGGAGTATATAAACCAACTCAGTATGCTCTCTCATGTAAAATACCGAAATTCTAATTTTACGTGAATCGAAATAAATCTAAATATTATATAGGCAACCGAATGTTAAAAGCAAAATTGTTCTGAATACAATGTGTCAGAAAAAATATACAATGCCCTTTTCTACTCTGTTTTGGAGTATATACACCACCTCAATATGCTCTCTCATGTAAAATAAAAAAATTCTAAATTTATGTGAATTGAAAAACATCTACATATTGTTCGACACCCCAATGTTAAAAACAAAATTGCTCTGAATATAATCTGTCAGAAAAAATATACAATGCCCTATTCTACTCTGTTTTGGAGTATATACACCAACTCCATATGCTCTCTCATATAAAATACGGAGATTCTATATTTAAGCGAATCGAAATAAATCTAAATATTATCGAGGCATCTCAATGGTAAAAACAAAATTTCTCTGAATATAATCTGTCATAAAATATATACAATGCCCTATTTTACTCTTTTTTGTTGTATATACACCAACTCCATATGCTCTCTCATATAAAATAGAGAAATTCTAATTTTACCCAAATCGAAAAAATCTAAATACTATCTAGGGACCCCAATGTTAAAAACAACATTGCTCTGAATATAATCTGTCATAAAAAATATACAATTCCCTATTCTACTCTGTTTTGGAGTATATACACCAACTAAGTATGCTATCTCATGAAAAATAACGAAATTCTAATTTTACCCGTATAGAAAATAATCTAAATATGATCTAGGGACCAAAAGCTTAAAGCAAAATTGCTCTGAATATAATCTGTTAGAAAAAATATACAATGCCCTATTATATTCTGTTTTAGAGTATATACACCAACTCAGTATGCTCTCTCATGTAAAATTCCGAAATTCTAATTTTACGTGAATCAAAAAAATTTAAATATTATCTAGGCACCCGAAAGTTATAAGCAAAATTACTCTGAATATAATGTGCAAGAAAAAACATACAATTCCCTTTTCTACTTTGTTTTGGAGTATATAAACCAACTCAATATGCTCTCTCATGTAAAACACATAAATTCTAATTTTACCTGAATCGAAAAAATCTAAATATTATCTAGGCACCCAAATGTTAAAAACAAAATTGCTTTAAATATAATCTGTCAGAAAAAATATACAATGCCCTATTCTACTTTGTTTTAGTGTATATACACCAACTCAGTATGCTCTCTCATGTAAAATAAAGAAATTCTAATTTTACATGGATCTAAAAAAAATCTAAATATTATGTAGGCACCCCAACGTTAAAAGCAAAATTGCTCTGAATATAATCTGTCAGAAAAAATATACAATGCCCTATTCTACTCTGTTTTGGAGTATATACACCGAATCCATATGCTCTCTCATGTAAAATACAGATATTCCAAATTTAAGCAAATCGAAAAAAATCTAAATATTATCTAGGCACCCGAATGTTAAAATCAAAATTCCTCTGAATATAATTTGTCAGAAAAAATAAACAATTTTCTATTGTACTCTGTTTTGGAGTATGTACACCAACTCACTATGCTCTCTCATATAAAATACAGAAATTCTAATTTTACGTGAATCGAAAAATATCTAAATATTATTTAGGCACCCCAATGTTATAAATAAAATTTCTATGAATATAGTCTGTCAAACAAAAAAACAATGCGCTATTCTACTCTGTTTTGGAATATATACACCAACTCCATATGCTCTCTCATGTAAAATACAGAAATTCTATATTTAACCAAATCAAAAAAAATCTAAATAATATCTAGGCACCCCAATGTTAAAAGTAAAATTGCTCTGAATATAATCTGTCATAAAAAATATACAATGCTCTTTTCTACTCTGTTTTGGAGTATATACACCAATTCAGTATGCTCTCTGATGTAATATACAGAAATTCTAATTTTACCCGAATCAAAAAAATGTAAATATTATCTAGGCACCCCAATATTAAATAAAAATTGCTCTGAATATAATCTGTCCGAAAAAATATACAATGCCCTTTTCTACTCTATTTTGTAGTATATATACCACCTCAATATGCTCTCTCATGTAAAATACAGAAATTCTAATTTTACCCGGATTGAAAAAATCTAAAAATTTTCTACGCTCCCCAATGTTAAAAGAAAAATTCTATGAATATAATTTGTTAGAAAAAATATACAATACCCTATTCTATTCTTTTTTGTAGTATATACACCAACTCAGTATGCTCTCTCATGTAAAATACCGAAATTCTAATTTTACGCGAATCGAAAACAATCTAAATATTATGTAGGCACCCCGAAGTTAAAATAAAATGGCTCTGAATATAGTCTGTTAGAAAAAATATACAATGCTTTATTCTACTCGGTTTTTGAGTACATACACCAACTCAGTATGCTCTCTCATGTAAAATTCTAATTTTACCCGAATCGAAAAAACCTAAATTTTATCTAGGCACCCCAATGTTAACAACAAAATTGCTCTGAATATAATCTGTTAGAAAAAATACACAATGCCCTATTCTACCCTGTTTTGGAGTATATACACCAACTCCATATGCTCTCTCATGTAAAATACAGAAATTCTATATTTAAGCGAATCGAAAAATATCTAAATATTATCTAGGTACACCAATGTTAAAAGCAAAATTACCCTGAATATAATCTGTCCGAAGAAATATACAATGCTTCATTCTACTCTGTTTTGTAGTATATACACGAACTCATTCTCCTCTCTCATGTAAAATAACGACATTCTTATTTTACCCGAATCGAATAAATCTAAATATTATCTAGGCACCCCAATGTTAAAAACAAAATTGCTCTGAATATACACTGTGAAAAAAACTATACAATGCCTTATTCTACTCTGTTTTGGATTATATACACCAACTCAAAATGCTCTCTCATGTAAAATACCGAAATTCTAATTTTACCCATATCGAAAGAATCTAAATATTATCTAGGCACCACAATGTTAAAAAGAAAATTGCTCTGAATATAATCTGTCTGAAAAGATATAAAATGCCCTATTCTAGTTTGTTTTGGAGTATATACACCAACTCCATATGCTCTCTCATGTAAAATACAAAAATTCTATATTTAAGCGAATCGAAAAATATCTAAATATTATCTAGGCACCCCAATGTTAAAAGCAAAATTGCTCTGAATATAGTCTTTCAGAAACAATATACAATGCTCTTTTCTACACTGTTTTGGAGTACATACACCAACTCAGTATGCTCTCTCATGTAAAATACAAATATTCTAATTTTACTTGAATCGAAAAAAATCAAATTATTATCTAGGCACCCCAATGTTAAAAGCAAAATTGCTCTGAATAAAATCTGTCCGAAAAAATATACAATGCACTTTTCTACTCTTTTTTGGAGTATATACACTAACTCAATATGCTCTCTCATGTAAAATACAGAAATTTTATGTTTACACGAATTGAGATAAATCTAAATAATATCTAGGCGCCCCAAGGTTAAAAGGAAATGTCTCTGAATATAGACTGTTAGAAAAAATATACAATGCCTTATTCTACTCTGTTTTGGAGTATATACACCAACTCAGTATGCTCTCTCATGTAAAATACCGAAATTCTAATTTTACCCAAATCGAAAAAACCTAAATATTATCTAGGCACCCCAATGTTAAAAACGAAATTGCTCTGAATATAATCTGTCAGAAAAAATATAAAATGCCCTTTTATACTCTGTTTTCGAGTATATAAACCAACTCAATATGCTCTCTCATTTAAAATACCGAAATTCTAAATTTACGAGAATCGAAAAAAATCTGAATAATATCTATGCACCCTAAAGTTCAAAGAAAATGTCTCTGAATATAGTCTGTTAGAGAAAATATAGAATGCCTTATTCTACTCTGTTTTGGAGTATATATACAAACTCAGTATTCTCTCTCCTGTAAAATAGAGAAATTCTAATTTTACGTGAATCTGAAGAAATCTAAATATTATCTAGACACCCCAAAGTTAAAAGTAAAATTGCTCTGAATATAATCTGTCAGAAAAAATATACAATGCCTTATTCTACTCTGTTTTGGAGTATATAAACCAACTCAATATGCTCTTTAATGTAAAATACAGAAATTCTATATATAAGGCAGGAGAGAAAAATCTAAATATTATCTAGGCACTCCAATTTTAAAAGAAAAATTGCTCTGAATATAATCTGTCAGAAAAAATATACAATGCCCTATTGTACTCTGTTTTGGAATATATACACCAACTGAGTATGCTCTCTCATGTAAAATACCGAAAATCTAAATTTACCCGAATCGAAAAAAATCTAAATATTATCTAGGGACCCGAAGTTTAAAAGCAAAATTGCTCTGAATATAATCTGTCAGAAAAAATATACAATGCCCCATTCTAATCTGTTTTGGAGTATATACACCAACTCAATATGCTCTCTCATGTAAAATATCGAAATTCTAAATTTTCGTGAATCGAAAAAAATCTAAATATTATCTCGGCACCCCAATGTTAAAAACAAAATTGCACTGAATATAATCTGTCAGAAAAAATATACAATGCCCTTTTCTACTCTGTTTTTGAGTATATACACCAACTAAATATGCTCTCTTATTTAAAATACAAAAATTCTATATTTAACCGAATCGAAAAAAATCTAAATAATATCTAGGCGCCCCAAATTTAAAAGAAAATGGCTCTGAATATATTTTGTTAGAGAAAATATACAATGCCTTATTCTACTCTGTTTTGGAGTATATACACCAAGTCAGTATGCTGTCTCATGTAAAATACAGAAATTCTAATTTTACGCAAATCGAAAAATATCTAAATATTAGCTAGGCACCCCAATGTTAAAAACAAAATTGTTCTGAATATAATCTGCCAGAAAAAATATACAATGCCGTATTCTACTCTTTTTTGGAGTATATAGACCAACTACATATGCTCTCTTATGTAAAATACAGAAATTGTATATTTAAGCATATTGAAATAAATCTAAATATCATCTAGGCACCACAATGTTAAATGCAAAGTTGCTCTGCATATAATCTGTCACAAAAAATATACAATGCCCTTTTCACCTCTGTTTTGGAGTATATACACCAACTCAATATGCTCTCTCATGTAAAATAACGAAATGCTAATTTTACGCTAATCGAATAAAACCTAAATCATATCTAGGCGCCCCAAAGTTAAAAGAAAATGGCTGTGAATATATTCTCTTAGAAAAAATATACAAAACCTTATTCTACTCTGTTTTGGAATATATACACCAACTCAGTATGCTCTCTCATGTAAAATGCCATAATTATAATTTTACCCGGTTCGAAAAATTTTAAATATTATCTAGGCACCCTAATGATAAAAACAAACTTGCTCTGAATATAATCTGTCAGAAAAAATATACAATGCCTTATTCTACTCTGTTTTGGAGTATATAAACCAACTCAATATGCTCTTTAATGTAAAATACAGAAATTCTATATATAAGGCAGGAGAGAAAAATCTAAATATTATCTAGGCACTCCAATTTTAAAAGAAAAATTGCTCTGAATATAATCTGTCAGAAAAAATATACAATGCCCTATTGTACTCTGTTTTGGAATATATACACCAACTCAGTATGCTCTCTCATGTAAAATACCGAAAATCTAAATTTACCCGAATCAAAAAAAATCTAAATATTATCTAGGGACCCGAAGTTTAAAAGCAAAATTGCTCTGAATAAAATCTGTCAGAAAAAATATACAATGCATTTTCTACTCTGTTTTGGAGTATATACACCAACTCAATATGCTCTCTCATGTAAAATATCGAAATTCTAAATTTACGTGAATCGAAAAAAATCTAAATATTATCTCGGCACCCTAATGTTAAAAACAAAATTGTTCTGAATATAATCTGCCAGAAAAAATATACAATGCCGTGTTCTACTCTTTTTTGAAGTATATAGACCAACTACATACGCTCTCACATGTAAAATACAGAAATTGTATATTTAAGCGTATTGAAATAAATCTAAATATTATCTAGGCACCACAATGTTAAATGCAAAGTTGCTCTGCATATAATCTGTCACAAAAAATATACAATGCCCTTTTCTACTCTTTTTTGTAGTATATACACCAACTCAATATGCTCTCTCTTGTAAAATATTGATATTCTAATTTTACGTGAATCGAAAAAAATCTAAATAATATCTAGGCGCCTGAAAGTTAAAAGATAATGACTCTGAATATAGTCTGTTAGGAAAAATATACAATGCCTTTTTCTACTCTGTTTTGGAGTATATACACCAACTCAGTATGCTCTCTCATGTAAAATACCGAAATTGTAATATTACGTGAATGGAAAAAAATCTAAATATTATCTAGGCACCCGAATGTTAAAAACAAAATTGCTCTGAATGTAGTCTGTAAGAAAAAATATACAATGCCCTATTCGACTCTGTTTTGGAGTATATACACCAACTCCATAGGCTCTCTCATGTAAAATACAGAAATTCTAATTTTACCCGAATCGAAAAAATCTAAATATTATCTAGGCCCCCCAATGTTAAAAACAAAATTTCTCTGAATATAATCAGTCAGAAATAATATACAATGCCTTCTACTACTCTGTTTTGGAGTATATACACCAAGTCAGTATGCTCTCTCATGTAAAATACTGAAATTCTAATTTTACGCAAATCGAAAAAAATCTAAATATTAGCTAGGCACCCCAATGTTATAAACAAAATTTCACTGAATGTAATCTGTCAGAAAAAATATACAATGCCCTTTTCTACTCTGTTTTCGAGTATATACACCAACTCAATATGCTCTCTCATTTAAAATACAAAAATTCTGTATTTAACCGAATCGAAAAAAATCTAAATAATATCCAGGCGCCCCAAATTTAAAAGAAAATGGCTCTGAATATATTCTGTAAGAGAAAATATACAATGCCTTATTTTACTCTGTTTTGGAGTATATACATTAAGTCAGTATGCTCTCTCATGTAAAATACAGAAATGCTAATTTTACGCAAATCGAAAAATATCATAATATTAGCTAGGCACCCCAATGTTAAAAACAAAATTTATCTGTATATAATCTGTCAGAAAACATATGCAATGCCCTATTCTACTCTGTTTTGGAGTATATAAACCAACTCAGCATGCTCTCTCAGGTAAAATACCGAAATTCTAAGTTTACGTGAATCGAAATGAATCTAAATATTATCTAGGAACCCGAATGTTAAAAGGAAAATTGCTCAGAATACAATGTGTCAAAAAAAATATACAATGACCTTTTCTACTCTGTTTTGGAGTATATACACCAACTCAATATGTTCTCTCATGTAAAATAACGAAAGGCTAATTTTACGCTAATCGAATAAAACCTAAATCATATCTAAACGCCCCAAAGTTAAAAGAAAATGGCTATGAATATATTCTCTTAGAAAAAATATACAATGTCTTATTCTACTCTGTTTTGGAATATATACACCAACTCAGTATGCTCTCTCATGTAAAATACCATAATTATAATTTTACCCAATTCGAAAAAATTTAAATATTATCTAGGCACCCTAATGATAAAAAAAAACTTGCTCTGAATATAATCTGTCAGAAAAAATACACAATTCCCTATTCTACTCTGTTTTGGAGTACATACACCAACTCAATATGCTCTCTCATGTAAAATAGAGGAATTCTATATTTAAGCGAATCGAAAAAAATCTAAATATAATCTAGGGACCCGAATGTTAAAAGCAAAATTGCTCTGAATATAATCTGTCAGAGAAAATATATAATGCCCTTTTCTACTCTGTTTTGGAGTATATACACCAACTCCATATTCTCTCTCATGTAAAATACCGAAATTCTAATTTTACGCGAATGGAAAAACCTAAATAATATCTAGGCGCCCCAAAGTTAAAAAAAATGGCTCTGAATATAGTCTGTTAGAAAAAATATACAATGCCTTACTCTACTCTCTTTTGGAGTATATACACCAACTCAGTATGCTCTCTCATGTAAAATAACGAAATTCTAATTTTACCCAAATCGAAAAAACCTAAATATTATCTAGGCACCCCAATGTTAAAAACAAAATTGCTCTGAATATAATCTGTAAGAAAAAATATACAATGCCCTATTCTACCCTGTTTTGGAGTATATACACCAACTCAGTATGCTCTCTCACATAAAATTCCGATACTCTAATTTTACCTGAATCGAAAAAAATCTAAATATTATCTAGGCACCCGAAGCTTATAAGCAAAATTGCTCTTAAATAATGTATACGAAAAAATATACAATGCCCTTTTCTACTCTATTTTCGAGTATATACACCAACTCAATATGCTCTCTCAGGTAAAATAAGGAAATTCTAAGTTTACGTGAATCGAAAAAGTCTAAATAATATCTAGGTGCCCCAAATTTAAAAGAAAATGGCTCTGAATATAGTCTGTTAGAGAAAATATACAATGCCTTATTCTACTCTGTTTTGGAGTATATACACCAACTCAGTATGCTCTCTCATGTAAAATACAGAAATTCTAATTTCACCCAAATCGAAAAAATCTAAATATTATCTAGGCACCCCAATGTTAAAAACAAAATTTCTCTGAATATAATCTGTCAGAAAACATATGCAATGCCCTATTTTACTGTGTTTTGGAGTATATAAACCAACTCAGTATGCTCTCTCATGTAAAATGCCGAAATTCTAATTTTACGTGAATCGCAATAAATCTAAATATTATATAGGCACCCGAATGTTAAAAGCAAAATTGCTCTGAATACAATGTGTCAGAAAAAATAAACAATGACCTATTCTACTCTGTTTTGGAGTATATAAACCAACTCAATATGCTCTCTCATGTAAAACACCGAAATTCTAATTTTACGAGAATCGAAAAAAATCTAAATAATATCTATGCGCCCCAAAGTTCAAAGAAAATGTCTCTGAATATAATCTGTTAGAAAAAATATAGAATGCCTTATTCTACTCTGTTTCAGAGTATATACACAAACTCAGTATGCTCTCTCCTGTAAAATAGAGAAATTCTAATTTTACGTGAATCTGAAAAATCTAAATATTATCTAGACACCCCAAAGTTAAAAGCAAAAATTGCTCTGAATATAATCTGTCAGAAAATATATACAATGCCTATTCTACTCTGTTTTGGAGTATATACACCAACTCAATATGCTCTCTCATGTAAAATACCGAAATTCTAAATTTACCCGAATCGAAATAAATCTAAATATTATCTAGGGACCCGAAGTTTAAAAGCAAAATTGCTCTGAATATAATCTGTCAGAAAAAATATACAATGCCGTATTCTACTCTTTTTTGGAGTATATAGACCAACTCCATATGCTCTCTCATGTAAAATACAGAAATTGTATATTTAAGCGTATTGAAATAAATCTAAATATTATCTAGGCACCACAATGTTAAAGGCAAAGTTGCTCTGCTTATGATCTGTCACAAAAAATATACAATGCCCTTTTCTACTATTTTTGTAGTATATACACCAACTCAAAATGATCTCTCTTGTAAAATACCGAAATTCTAATTTTACGCGAATCGAAAAAAATCTAAATAATATCTAGGTGCCCGAAAGTTAAAAGATAATGACTCTGAATATAGTCTGTTAGGAAAAATATACAATGCCTTTTTCTACTCTGTTTTGGAGTATATACACCAACTCAGTATGCTCTCTCATGTAAAATACCGAAATTCTAATTTTACGTGAATTGAAAAAAATCTAAATATTATCTAGGCACCGGAATGTTAAAAACAAAATTGCTCTGAATGTAGTCTATCAGAAAAAATATACAATGGCCTATTCGACTCTGTTTTGGAGTATATACACCAACTCCATATGCTCTCTCATGAAAAATACAGAAATTCTAATTTTACCCGAATCGAAAAAATCTAAATATTATCTAGGCCCCCCAAAGTTAAAAACAAAATTGCTCTGAATATAATCTGTCAGAAAAAATATACAATGCCTTATTCTACTCTGTTTTGGAGTATATACACCAACTCCATAGGCTCTCTCATGTAAAATACTGAAATTCTTATTTTACGCGAATTGAAAAAAATCTAAATATTAGCTAGGCACCCCAATGTTATAAACAAAATTGCACTGAATATAATCTGTCAGAAAAAATATACAATGCCCTTTTCTACTCTGTTTTCGAGTATATACACCAACTCGATATGCTCTCTCAGGTAAAATACAAAAATTCTATATTTAACCAAATCGAAAAAAATCTAAATAATATCTAGGTGCCCCAAATTTTAAAGAAAATGGCTCTGAATATATTCTGTTAGAGAAAATATACAATGCCTTATTCTACTCTCTTTTGGAGTATATACACCAAGTCAGTATGCTCTCTCATGTAAAATACAGAAATTCTAATTTTACGCAAATCGAAAAATATCTAAATATTAACTAGGCACCCCAATGTTAAAAACAAAATTGCTCTGAATATAATCTGTCAGAAAACATATGCAATGCCCTATTCTACTCTGTTTTGGAGTATATAAACCAACTCAGTATGCTCTCTCAGGTAAAATACCGAAATTCTAATTTTACGTGAATCGAAATAAATCTAAATATTATCTAGGAACCCGAATGTTAAAAGGAAAATTGCTCAGAATACAATGTGTCAGAAAAAATATACAATGACCGTTTCTACTCTGTTTTGGAGTATATACACCACCTCAATATGCTCTCTCATGTAAAATAACAAAATGCTAATTTCACGCTAATCGAATAAAACCTAAATCATATCTAGGCGCCCGAAAGTTAAAAGAAAATGGCTATGAATATATTCTCTTCGAAAAAATATACAAAGCCTTATTCTACTCTGTTTTGAAATATATACACCAACTCAGTATGCTCTCTCATGTAAAACACCATAATTATAATTTTACCCAATTAGAAAAAATTTAAATATTATCTAGGCACCCTAATGATAACAACAAACTTGCTCTGAATAAAATCTGTCAGAAAAAATATACAATGCCCTATTCTACTCTGTTTTGGAGTACATACACCAACTCAATATGCTCTCTCATGTAAAATACAGAAATTCTATATTTAAACGAATCGAAAATAATCTAAATATAATCTAGGCACCCGAATGTTAAAAGCAAAATTTCTCTGAATACAATCTGTCAGAGAAAATATATAATGCCCTTTTCTACTCTGTTTTGGAGTATATACACCAACTCCATATTCTCTCTCATGTAAAATACCGAAATTCTAATTTTACGCAAATGGAAAAAAGCTAAATAATATCTAGGCGCCCCAAAGTTAAAAAAAATTGCTCTGAATATAGTCTGTTATAAAAAATATACAACGCCTTACTCTACTCTCTTTTGGAGTATATACACCAACTCAGTAAGCTCTCTCATGTTAAATACCGAAATTCTAATTTTACCCAAATCGAAAAAACCTAAATATTATCTAGGCATCCCAATGTTAAAAACAAAATTGCTTTGAATATAATCTGTAAGAAAATATATACAATGCCCTATTCTACCCTGTTTTGGAGTATATACACCAACTCAGTATGCTCTCTCATGTAAAATTCCGATATTCTAATTTTACCTGAATCGAAAAAAATCTAAATATTATCTAGGCACCCGAAGGTTATAAGCAAAATTGCTCTTAAAATAATGTGTACGAGAAAATATACAATGCCCTTTTCTACTCTGTTTTGGAGTATATACACCAACTCAATATGGTCTCTCATGTAAAACACAGAAATTCTAATTTTACCCGAATCGAAAAAATCTAAATATTATCTAGGCACCCCAATGTTAAAAACTAAATTGCTCTGAATATGAACTGTCAGAAAAAATATAAAATGCCCTATTCTACTCTGTTTTGGAGTATATACAGCAACTCCATATGCTCTCTCATGTAAAATACAGAAATTCTATATTTAAGCAAATCGAAAAAAAATCTAAATATTATCTAGGCACCCCAATGTTAAAAACAAAATTGCTCTGAATACAATCTGTCAGAAAAAATATACAATGCCCTATTCTAATCTGTTTTGGAGTATATACACCAACTCCATATGCTCTTCCATGTAAAATATAGAAATTCTAAATTTACGTGAATCGAAAAAATCTAATTATTATCTAGGCAAACGAATGTTAAAAGCAAAATTTCTCTGAATATAATCTGTCAGAAAAAATATACACTGCGCTTTTCTACTCTGTTTGGGAGTATATACAACAACTAAATATGCTCTCTCATGTAAAATACCGAAATGCAAATTTTTCACGAATCGAAAAGAATCTTAATAATATCTAGGTCCCCAAAGTTAAAAGAAAATGGCACTGAGTATAGTCCGTTAGAAAAAATATACTATGCTCTATTCTACTCTGTTTTGGAGTATATAAACCAACTCCATATGCTCTCTCATGTAAAATACAGAAATTCTATATTTAAGCAAATAGAAAAAAATTTAATATTATCTAGGCACCCCAATGTTACAAGCAAAATTGTTCTGAATATAGTCTGTCAGAAAAAAAATACAATGCCTTATTCTACTCTGTTTTGGAGGATATACACCAACTCAGAATGCTCTCTTATGTATAATACCGAAATTCTAATTTTACGTGAATCTAAAAAAATCTAAATATTATCTAGGCACCCGAATGTTAAAAGCAAAATTGCTCTGAATATAATCTGTCAGAAAAGATATACAATGCCATATTCTACTCTGTTTTGGAGTATATATACCAACTCATTATGCTCTCTCATGTTAAATACAGAAACTCTATATTTAAGCGAATAGAGAAAACTCTAAATATTATCTAGGCACCCGAATGTTAAAAGCAAAACTGCTCTGAATATAATCTGTCAGAAAAAATATACAATGCCCTTTTCTACTCTATTTTCGAGTATATACACCAACTCAATATGCTCTCTCAGGTAAAATAAGGAAATTCTAAGTTTACGCGAATCAAAAAAGTCTAAATAATATCTAGGTGCCCCAAATTTAAAAGAAAATGGCTCTTAATATAGTCTGTTAGAGAAAATATACAATGCCTTATTCTACTCTGTTTTGGAGTATATACACCAACTCAGTATGCTCTCTCATGTAAAATACAGAAATTCTAATTTCACCCGAATCGAAAAAATCTAAATATTATCTAGGCACCCCAATGTTAAAAACAAAATTTCTCTGAATATAATATGTCAGAAAACATATGCAATGCCCTATTTTACTGTGTTTTGGAGTATATAAATCAACTCAGTATGCTCTCTCATGTAAAATACCGAAATTCTAAATTTACGTGAATCGAAATAAATTTAAATATTATATAGGCACCCACATGTTAAAAGCAAAATTGCTCTGAATACAATGTGTCAGAAAAAATAAACAATGACCTATTCTACTCTGTTTTGGAGTATATACACCAACTCAATATGCTCTCTCATGTAAAATACCGAAATTCTAATTAAACGAGAATCGAAAGAAATCTAAATAATATCTATGCGCCCCAAAGTTCAAAGAAAATGTCTCTGAATATAATCTGTTAGAAAAAATATAGAATGCCTTATTCTACTCTGTTTTGGAGTATATACACAAACTCAGTATGCTCTCTCCTGTAAAATAGAGAAATTCTAATTTTACGTGAATCTGAAAAAATCTAAATATTATCTAGACACCCCAAAGTTAAAAGCAAAATTGCTCTGAATATAATCTGTCAGAAAAAATATACAATGCCTTATTCTACTCTGTTTTGGAGTATATACACCAACTCAATATGCTCTCTCATTTAAAATACCGAAATTCTAAATTTACCCGAATCGAAATAAACCTAATATTATCTAGGGACCCGAAGTTTAAAAGCAAAACTGCTCTGAATATAATCTGTCAGAAAAAATATACAATGCCATATTCTACTGTTATTTGGAGTATATAGACCAACTCCATATGCTCTCTCATGTAAAATACAGAAATTGTATATTTAAGCGTATTGAAATAAATCTAAATATTATCTAGGCACCACAATGTTAAAGGCAAAGTTACTCTGCTTATGATCTGTCACAAAAAATATACAATGCTTTTTTCTACCCTTTTTTGTAGTATATACACCAACTCAAAATAATCTCTCTTGTAAAATACCAAAATTCTAATTTTACGCGAATCGAAAAAAATCTAAATAATATCTAGGCGCCCGAAAGTTAATAGATAATGACTCTGAATATAGTCTGTTAGGAAAAATATACAATGCCTTTTTCTACTCTGTTTTGGAGTATATACACCAACTCAGTATGCTCTCTCATGTAAAATACCGAAATTGAAATTTTACGTGAATCGAAAAAAATCTAAATATTATCTAGGCACCCGAATGTTAAAAACAAAATTGCTCTGAATGTAGTCTGTCAGAAAAAATATACAATGCCCTATTTGACTCTGTTTTGGAGTATATACACCAACCCATAGGCTCTCTCATGTAAAATACAGAAATTCTAATTTTACCCGAATCGAAAAAATCTAAATATTATCTAGGCACCCCAATGTTAAAAACAAAATTGCTCTGAATATAATCTGTCAGAAAAAAATATACAATGCCTTATTCTACTCTGTTTTGGAGTATATACACAGGGTCAGTATGCTCTCTCATGTAAAATACTGAAATTCTAATTTTACACGAATCGAAAAAAATCTAAATATTAGTTAGGGACCCCAATGTTCTAAACAAAATTGCACTGAATATAATCTGTCAGAAAAAATATACAATGCCCTATTCTACTCTGTTTTGGAGTATATACACCAACTCCATATGCTCTCTCATGTAAAATACAAAAATTCTATATTTAACTGAATGGAAAAAAATCTAAATAATATCTAGGCGCCCCAAATTTAAAAGAAAATGGCTCTGAATGTATTCTGTTAGAGAAAATATACAATGCCTTATTCTACTCTGTTTTGGAGTATATACACCAACTCAGTATGCTCTCTGATGTAAAATAAAGAAATTCAAATTTCACCCGAATCAAAAAAATCTAAATAATATCTAGGCACCCCAATGTTAAAAACAAAATTGCTCTGAATATAATCTGTCTGAAAACATATGTAATGCCCTATTCTACTCTGTTTTTGAGTATATAAACCAACTCAGTATGCTCTCTCAGGTAAAATACCAAAATTCTAATTTTACGTGAATCCAAATAAATCTAAATATTATCTAGGAACCCGAATGATAAAATGAAAATTGCCCGGAATACAATGTGTCGGAAAAAATATACAATGACATTTTCTACTCTGTTTTGGAGTATATACACCAACTCAATATGCTCTCTCATTTAAAATAACGAAATTCTAATTTTAAGCTAATCGAAAAAAACCTAAATCATATCTAGGTGCCGCAAAGTTAAAATAAAATGGCTATGAATATATTCTCTTAGAAAATATAAACAATGCCTTATTCTACTCTGTTTTTGAGTATATACACCAACTCAGTATGCTCTCTCATGTAAAATACAAAAATTCTAATATTACCCGATTCAAAAAAATTTAAATATTATCTAGACACCCCAATGTTAAAAACAAACTTGCTCTGAATATAATCTGTCAGAAAAAATATACAATGCCCTATTCTACTCTGTTTTGGAGTACATACACCAACTCCATATGCTCTCTCATGTAAAATACAGAAATTTTATAAGCGAACAGAAAAAAATCTAAATATTATCTAGGCACCCGAATGTTAAAAGCAAAATTGCTCTGAATATAATCTGTCAGAGAAAATATATAATGCTTTTTTCTACTCTGTTTTGGAGTATATACACCAACTCCATATTCTCTCTCATGTAAACTACCAAAATTCTAATTTTACGTGAATGGAAAAAACCTAAATAATATCTAGGCGCCCCAAAGTTAAAAAAAATTGCTCTGAATATAGTCTCTTAGAAAAAATATACAATGCCTTACTCTACTCTCTTTTGGAGTATTTACACCAACTCAGTATGCTCTCTCATGTAAAATACCGAAATTCTAATTTTACCCAAATCGAAAGAACCTAAATATTATCTAGGCACCCCAATGTTAAAAACGAAATTGCTCTGAATATAATCTGTAAGAAAAAATATACAATGCCCAATTCTACCCTGTTTTGGAGTATATACACCAACTCAGTATGCTCTCTCCTGTAAAATTCCGAAATTCTATTTTTAACTGAATCGAAAATAAACTAAATATTATCTAGCCACCTGAGGTTATAAGCAAAATTGCTCTTAAAATAATGTGTACGAATAAATATACAATGCCCTTTTCTACTCTGTTTTGGAGTATATACACCAACTCAATATGCTCTCTCATGTAAAAAACAGAAATTCTAACTTTACCCGAATCGAAAAAATATAAATATTACCTAGGCACCCCAATGTTAAAAACAAAATTGCTCTGAATATAATCTGTCAGAAAAAACATACAATGGCCTATTCTACTCTATTTTGGTGTATATACACCAACTCAGTATGCTCTCTCATATAAAATAGAGAAATTCTAATTTTACGTGAACCTAAAAAAATCTAAATATTATCTAGGCACCCCAAAGTTAAAAGCAAAATTGCTCTGAATATAATCTGTCAGAAAAGATATACAATGCCCTATTCTACTCTGTTTTAAAGTAATTACACCAACTCCATATGCTCTCTCATGTTAAATACAGAAACTCTATATTTAAGCGAATAGAGGAAACTCTAAATATTATCTAGGCACCCGAATGTTAAAAGCAAAATTGCTCTGAATATAATCTGTCAGAAAAAATATAATATGCCCTTTTCTACTCTGTTTTCGAGTACACAAACCAACTCAATATGCTCTCATTTAAAATACCGAAATTCTAATTTTACGAGAATCGAAAAAAATCTAAATAATATCTATGCGCCCCAAAGTTCAAAGAAAATGTCTCTGAATATAGTCTGTTAGAGAAAATATAGAATGCCTTATTCTACTCTGTTTTGGAGTACATATACAAACTCAGTATTCTCTCTCCTGTAAAATAGAGAAATTCTAATTTTACGTGAATCTGAAAATATCTAAATATTATCTAGACACCCCAAAGTTAAAAGCAAAATTGATCTGAATATAATCTGTCAGAAAAAATATACAATGCCTTATTCTACTCTGTTTTGGAGTATATAAACCAACTCAATATGCTCTTTAATGTAAAATACAGAAATTCTATATATGTGGCAGGAGAGAAAAATCTAAATATTATCTAGGCACTCCAATTTTAAAAGAAAAATTGCTCTGAATATAATCTGTCATAAAAAATATACAATGCCCTATTGTACCTAGTTTTGGAATATATACACCAACTCAGTATGCTCTCTCATGTAAAATACCGAAAATCTAAATTTACCCGAATAGAAAAAAATCTAAATATTATCTAGGGACCCAAAGTTTAAAAGAAAAATTGCTCTGAATAAAATCTGTCAGAAAAAATATACAATGCCTTTTCTACTCTGTTTTGGACTATATACTCCAACTCAATATGCTCTCTCATGTATAATATCGAAATTCTAAATTTACATGAATCGAAAAAAATCTAGGTTCGAGGGGACTCAAGATGGCGCTGTGAGAACAACCCAGGATTGGAGCCCGCGTTGAATTCGCAAACGGTGAGTCAGTGCTGCATTTCCAGACTGATCTTTGTTGCCCACAGAACGGGGAAACTCCCAAGTATAAAAAGACACGGGACGCCAGGCAGTAGGTCTGCCTGGCGAAGCCGGCAGCCGGGGCGGCGGCGGCCGGCCCTACCCAGCAATCCCCACAGGGCGCGCTTGTCCGGGTGCCTTGTTGAACCGGCAACCTGAGACTTGAGAGGGCTGGACTTGAGACTGAACGAGACTTGCACAGTAGCCCAGCCCAAAGGATTGCAGGGACAGATCGCTTGGGATACCCAGTGGGACGAACAAAACCACGATTTCAAACTATCCCGGGCAGACGGTCCGAGACGCTCTGTGGGGGAGGGGCGTCCACCACTACGGAGGCAACCTGCCCCAACTGAGATACACGCCAACTACTGACGCAGCCAACCGTTGCCGAGGCAACCCGCCCCAACTGAGATACACGCCCACTGCTGACGCAGCCAGCCGTTGCCGAGGCAACCCGTCCCTACTGAGATACACGCCCACTGCTGACGCAGCCTGCCATTGCTGAGGCAACACGCTACAACGAAGAGACTCCACCGCAGGGCGTGGCGGAGACCACAGCAGAGCCGGCAGGAACAGCGCGAATCACACAACAGCAGGGCGGAGCCTCGGCAGCCAAACAGTGGCTAGTCTGCCTTTGAGCTGGGCAGGACACCTGATCGGACATCCAAAAATAAAGCCCAAACCCCTCAACACAGAGCATTTGAGAAAAAAAAAAAAGGGTTGTTTAATGAGCTGTGTTGCAGCAGAATCAAACATAGCAGCCTAACAGTCCTGAATGAACAACAGAGTGCACAGCTCAGAAATTAAACCCCTATAAAGTACAAACTGTCTCCTCAAGCAGCTCCCTGACCCCTCTATATCCAAAAGACTGTCATTAGGCAGGCATCATCCTGGGACAAAGAGAGCAGAAAAAGAAACTGGTAGCATCCCTCGCTGTGCCATGGCTACTAGAGGTGCACCCCAGACAAGCAGGGTCTGGAGCGGACCTCAACAGTCGTACAGCGAAGGGGCTAGACTGGTAGAAGGAAAACCAAGCAACAGAAATACTTCATCATCAACATTCTGGGTGTCCACTCAGAGACCCAAACGAAAAGTCAGCAACTACGCAGACGACCAGCGGACAAATCCGCAAAGATGGGAAGAAACCAGCGCAAAAAGGAGGAAAACACCCGAAACCAGAACACATCGCCTCCTAGAAAGGACCAAAACTCCTCACCAGCAAGGGAACAAAGCTGGACGGAGAATGACTGTGACGAAATGACGGAATTAGACTTCAGAAGATGGATAATGAGAAACTTTTGTGAGCTAAAAGATCATGTATTAAATCAATGCAAAGAAACTAAGAACCTTGAAAAAAGATTTGAAAAAAGATTCGAGGAAATGATAACAAGAATGGATACCTTAGAGAGGAATATGAATGAATTAAAGGAGCTGAAAAACACAATACGAGAACTTCACGAAGCAAACGCAAGTTTCAATAGCCGAATTGACCAAGCAGAAGAAAGAATATCTGAAGTCGAAGACCAACTCAATGAAATAAAACGAGAAACCAAGATCAGAGAAAAAAGCGCAAAAAGGAATGAACAAAGTCTCCAAGAAATGTGGAACTATGTGAAAAGACCTAACCTACGTTTGATAGGTGTACCAGAATGTGACGAAGAGAATGAATCCCAGCTGGAAAATACTCTTCAGGACATCATCCAGGAAAATTTCCCCCACCTAGCAAGACAAGCCAACACTCAATTGCAGGAAATACAGAGAACACCACAAAGATATTCCGCAAGAAGAGCAACCCCAAGGCACATAATCGTCAGATTCAACAGGGTTGAAATAAAGGAGAGAATACTAAGGGCAGCCAGAGAGAAAGGTCGGGTCACCCACAAAGGGAAGCCCATCAGACTCACAGCAGATCTCTCGGCAGAAACACTACAAGCCAGAAGAGAGTGGGGGCCAATATTCAACATTCTTAAAGAAAAGAACTTTCAACCCAGAATTTCATATCCAGCCAAACTGAGCTTCAGAAGTGAAGGAAGAATAAAATCCTTTGCGAACAAGCAAGTACTCAGAGATTTTGTCACCACCAGGCCTGCTTTACAAGAGCTCCTAAAAGAGGCACTACACATAGAAAGGATCAATCAGTACCAGCCATTCCAAAATCACACTGAATGCTAAAGAGCTTCAACATAATGAAGAATCTACAACAACTAACAGGCAAAACAGCCACTTAGAATCAAAATGGCAGTATCAAATTCACACATAACAATATTAACCCTAAATGTAAATGGACTAAATGCACCGATCAAAAGACACAGACTGGCAAATTGGATAAAAATCCAAAACCCATCAGTGTGCTGTATCCAGGAAACCCATCTCACATGCAAGGATACACAAAGGCTCAAAATAAAGGGATGGAGGAAGATTTACCAAGCTAATGGAAAGCAAAAAAAAGCAGGAGTTGCAATTCTCATCTCTGATAAAATAGACTTTAAAGCAACAAAGATCAAAAGAGACAAAGAAGGCCATTACATAATGGTAAAAGGATCGATACAACAAGAAGAGCTAACGATCCTAAACATATATGGACCCAACACAGGAGCACCCAGATACATAAGGCAAGTTCTTAATGACTTACAGAAGGACTTAGACTCCCACACAATAATAGTGGGAGACTTTAACACTCCACTGTCAGTACTAGACAGATCAACCAGACAGAAAATCAACAAGGATACCCAGGGCTTGAACTCAGACCTGGAGCAAGCAAACCTGGTGGACATTTACAGAACTCTCCACCCCAAATCCACAGAATACACATTCTTCTCAGCACCACATCACACCTACTCTAAAATTGACCACATAATTGGAAGTAAAGCACTGCTCAACAAATGCAAAACAACTGAAATTATAACAAACAGCGTCTCAGACCATAGTGCAATCAAGTTAGAACTCAGAATTCAGAAACAGACCCAGAACCGCACAGTTTCATGGAAACTGAACAACTGGCTCTTGAATGTTGACTGGGTAAACAACGAAATGAAGGCAGAAATAAAGAAGTTCTTCGAAACCAATGAGAATGAAGACACAACGTGCCAGAACCTCTGGGACACATTTAAAGCAGTCTCTAGAGGAAAGTATATAGCAATAAGTGCCCATATGAGGAGAATGGAGAGATCCAAAATTGACACCCTATCGTCAAAATTGAAAGAGCTAGAGGAGCAAGATCAAAAAAACTCAAAACCCAGCAGAAGACAAGAAATTACTAAGATCAGAGCTGAGCTGAAGGAGATTGAGACACGAAAAACCCTTCAAAAAATCAATAAATCCAAGAGCTGGTTTTTTGAAAAGATCAACAAAATAGACAGACCACTAGCCAGATTGATTAAAAATAAAAGAGAGAACAACCAAATAGATGCAATAAAAAATGATAAAGGGGAAATCACCACAGATTCCACAGAAATTCAAACCATCATCAGAGAATATTACAAACAACTCTATGCACATAAACTAGTAAACCTGGAAGAAATGGATAAATTCCTGGACTCCTGTGTCCTCCCAAGCCTAAACCAGGAGGAAGCTGAAACTATGAATAGACCAATAACAAGGTCTGAAGTTGAGGCAGCAATTAAGAGCCTACCTCACAAAAAAAGCCCAGGTCCAGATGGGTTCACAGCCGAATTCTACCAGACACACAAGGAGGAGCTGGTACCATTCCTTCTAAAACTATTTCAAACAATCCAAAAAGAGGGAATCCTTCCCAAATCATTTTATGAGACCAACATCATCCTGATACCAAAACCTGGCAGAGACCAAACGAGAAAAGAAAACTTCAGGCCAATATCCATGATGAACATAGATGCAAAAATCTTCAATAAAATATTGGCAAGCCGATTGCAACAGCAAATCAAAAAACTTATTCATCATGATCAAGTAGGATTCATCCCAGGGAAGCAAGGCTGTTTCAACATACGCAAGTCTATCAACGTAATTCACCACATAAACAGAACCAAAAACAAAAACCACATGATTATCTCAATTGACGCAGAGAAGGCATTTGACAAAATTCAACAGCCCTTTATGCTAAAAACCCTCAATAAACTCGGTATCGATGGAACGTATCTCAAAGTAATAAAAGCTATTTATGACAAACCAACAGCCAATATCATACTGAATGGGCAAAAACTGAAAGCATTCCCTTTGAAATCTGGTACTAGACAAGGATGCCTTCTCTCCCCACTCCTATTCAATATAGTACTGGAAGTTCTAGCCAGAGCAATCAGGCAAGAAAAAGAAATAAAGGGTATTCAAATAGGAAAGGTGGAAGCCAAATTGTCTCTATTTGCAGACGACATGATAGTATACCTAGAAGACCCCATCGCCTCAGCCCAAAAACTCCTGAAACTGATAAACAACTTCAGCAAAGTCTCAGGATATAAAATCAATGTGCAAAAATCACAAGCATTCGTCTACACCAACAACAGACTTAAAGAAAGCCTAATCAAGAGCGAACTGCCATTCGCAATTGCTACAAAAAGAATAAAATACCTTGGAATACAACTCACAAGGAACGTAAGGGACCTCTTCAAGGAGAACTACAAACCACTGCTCAACGAAATCAGAGAGGACACAAACAGATGGAGAAACATTCCATGTTCATGGTTAGGAAGAATTAATATCGTGAAAATGGCTATACTGCCCAAAGTAATTTACAGAATCAATGCTATCCCCATCAAGCTACCATGGACTTTCTTCACAGAACTGGAAAAAACCACCATGAACTTCATATGGAACCAAAAGAGAGCTTGCATAGCCAAGTCAATTCTAAGCAAAAAGAACACAGCGGGGGGCATCACACTACCGGATTTCAAACTATACTACAAGGCTACAGTAATCAAAACAGCATGGTACTGGTACCAAAACAGAGATATAGACCAATGGAACAAAACAGAGGCACCGGAGGCAACACAACATACATACAACTATACAATCTTTGATAAACCTGACAAAAACAAGCAATGGGGAAAGGATTCCATGTTTAACAAATGTTGTTGGGAAAACTGGCTAGCCATGTGCAGAAAGCAGAAACTGGACCCCTTCCTGACACCTTACACTAAAATTAACTCCAGATGGATTAAAGACTTAAACATAAGACCTGGCACCATAAAAACCCTAGAAGGAAATCTAGGCAAAACTATCCAGGACATAGGAGTAGGCAAGGACTTCATGAACAAAACACCAAGAGCATTGGCAACAAAAGCCAAAATAGACAAATGGGACCTAATGAAACTCCACAGCTTCTGCACGGCAAAAGAAACAGTCACTAGAGTGGATCGGCAACCAACAGAATGGGAAAAAATTTTCGCAGTCTACCCATCTGACAAAGGGCTGATATCCAGAATTTACAAACAACTCAAGCAGATTTACAGGAAAAAAACAAACAAGCCCATTCAAAAGTGGGCAAAGGATATGAACAGATACTTTACGAAAGAAGACATATATGAGGCCAACAATCATATGAAAAAATGCTCATCGTCACTGGTCATCAGAGAGATGCAAATCAAAACCACATTGAGATACCATCTCACGCCAGTTAGAATGGCGATCATTAAAAAATCTGGAGACAACAGATGCTGGAGAGGATGTGGAGAAAAAGGAACACTTTTACACTGTTGGTGGGAGTGTAAATTAGTTCAACCATTGTGGAAGACGGTGTGGCGATTCCTCAAGGCCTTAGAAATAGAAATTCCATTTGACCCAGCAATCCCATTACTGGGTATATATCCAAAAGACTATAAATCGTTCTACTATAAGGACACATGTACACGAATGTTCATTGCAGCACTGTTTACAATAGCAAAGACCTGGAATCAACCCAAATGCCCATTGATAATAGACTGGATTGGAAAAATGTGGCACATATACACCATGGAATATTATGCAGCAATCAGAAATGATGAGTTCGTGTCGTTTGTAGGGACATGGATGAATCTGGAAAACATCATCCTCAGCAAACTGACACAAGAACAGAAAATGAAACACCGCATATTCTCACTCATAGGTGGGTGATGAAAAATGAGAACACATAGACACAGAAAGGGGAGTACTAAACACTGGGGTCTATTGGGGGGAAAAGGGGAGGGCCAGTGGGAGGGGGAGGTGGGGAGTGATAGCCTGGGGAGAAATGCCAAATGTGGGTGAAGGGGAGAAGAAAAGCAAAGCACACTGCCATGTGTGTACCTACGCAACTGTCTTGCATGCTCTGCTCATGTACCCCAAAACCTATAATCCAATAAAAAATTAAAAAAAAAAAAAAGAAAGAAAATGGCTCTGAATATAGTATGTTAGATAAAATATACAATACCTTATTCTACTCTGTTTTGGAATATATACACCTACTTAGTATGCTCTCTCATATAGAATACCGGAATTCTAAATTTACGTGATTGGAAAAAAATCTAAATATTATCTAGGCACCCGAATGTCAAAAGCAAAATTGCTCTGAATATAATCTGTCACAAAAAATATACAATGCCATTTTCTACTCTGTTTTGGAGTATATACGCCAACTCAATATGCTCTCTCATGTAAAATACCGAAATTCTTAATTTACGTGAATCGAAAAAAATTTAAATATTATCCCGGCACCCCAATGTTAAAAACTAAATTGCTATGAATATCATCTCTCAGAAAAAACATACAATGCCCTATTTTACTCTGTTTTGCAGTATATACAGAAACTAAATATGGTCTCTCATGTAAAATACAGAAATTCTATATTTAAGTGAATCGAAAAAAATCTAAATATTATCTAGGCAAAACAATGTTAAATGCAAAATTGCTCTGCATATAATCTGTCATAAAAAATATACAATGACATTTTCTACTCTGTTTTGGAGTATATACACCAACTCAATATGCTCTCTCATCTAAAATACCGAAATTCTAATTTTACGTGAATCGAAAAAAGTCTAAATAATATCTTGGCGCCCCAAAGTTAAAAGAAAATTGCTCTGAATATAGCCTGTTAGAAAAAATATACAATGCCTTATTCTACTCTGTTTTGGAGTATATAAACCAACTCAGTATGCTCTCTCATGTAAAATACCGAAATTCTAATTTTACCCAAATCGAAAAAATCTATATATTATCTAGGCATCCCTATGTTAAAAGCAAAATTGCTCTGAATATAATCTGTCAGAAAAAATATACAATGCCCGTTTCTACTCTGTTTTGGAGTATATACACCAACTCAATATGCTCTCTCATGTAAAATACCGAAATTCTAATTTTACACGAATCGAAATCAATCTAAATAATATCTAGGCGCCCCAACGTTAAAAGAAAATGGCTCTGAATATAGTGTGTTAGAAAAACTATACAATGCCTTATTCTACTTTGTTCTACATTATATACACCAACTAAGTATGCTCCCTCATGTAAAATACGAAAATTCTAAATTTACTCGAATCGAAAAAAATGTAAATAACAATTAGGCGCCGCAAAGTTTAAAGAAAATGGCTCTGAATATAGTCTATTAGAAAAAATATACAATGCCTTATTCTACTCTTTTTTGGAGTATATACACCAACTCAGAATGCTCTTTCATGTAAAATACCAAAATTCTAATTTTACGTGTATTGAAAGAAATATAAATAATATCTAGGCACCCCAAAGTTAAAAGAAAATGGCTCTGAATATAATCTGTTAGAGAAAATATACAATAGCTTATTCTACTCTGTTTTGGAGTATATAGACCAACTCAGTATGCTCTCCCATGTAAAATACAGAAATTCTAATTTTACCCGAATCAAAAAAATCTAAATATTATCTAGGCACCACAATGTTAAAAAAAAAATTTTCTCGGAATATAATCTGTAAGAAAAAATATACAATGCCTTATTCTACTCTTTTTTGGAGTATATACACCAACTCCATATGCTCTCTCATGTAAAATACAGAAATTCTATATTTCAGCGAATCGAAAAAAATCTAAATATAATCTAGGCACCCCAATGTTAAAAACAAAATTGCTCTGAATATAATCGGTCAGAAGAAATATACAATGCCCTATTCTACTCTGTTTTGGAGTATATACACCAACTCCATATTCTCTCTCATGTAAAATATAGAAATTCTAATTTTACCCGAATCAAAAACATCTAAATATTATCTAGGCACCCCAAAGTTAAGAGCAAAATTGCTCTGAACATAATCTGTCAGAAAAAATATACAATGCCCTTTTCTACTCTATTTTGAAGTATATACACCAACTCAATATGCTCTCTCATGTAAAATACCGAAATTCTAATTTTACGTGAATCGAAATAAATGTAAATAATATCTATGCGCCCCAATTTAAAAGAAAATGGCTCTGAATATAGTCTGTTAGAAAAAATATACAATGCCTTATTCTACTCTGTTTTGGAGTATATACACCAACACAGTATGATCTCTCATGTAACATACAGAAATTCTAATTTTACCCGAATCGAAAAAATCTAAATATTATTTAGTCAACCCAATGATATTAACAAAATTGCTCTGAATATAATCTATCAGAGAAAATATACAATGCCCTATTCTACTCTGTTTTGGAGTATATACACCGAATCCATATGCTCTCTCATCTAAAATACAGAAATTATATATTTAAGCGAATCAAAAAATATCTAAATATTATCTAGGCACCCCAACGTTAAAAGCAAAATTGCTCTGAATATAATCTGTCAGAAAAAATACACAATGCCATTTTCTACTCTGTTTCGTTGTATATACACCAACTCAGTATGCTCTCTAATTTAAAATACCGCAATTCTAATTTAACGTGAATCGAAAAAAATCTATATATTATCTAGGCACCCCAATGTTAAACGCAAAATTGCTCTTAATATAATCTGTCAGAGAAAATACACAATGCCATTTTCTACTTTGTTTTGTATTATTTAAACAAACCCAATATGCTCTATTTTGTAAAATACAGAAATTGTAATTTTACCCGAATCGAAAAAGTCTAAATATTATGAAGGCACGCCAATGATAAAAACAAAATTGCTCTGAATATAATCTGTCAGAAAAAATATACAATGCCCTATTCTACTCTGTATTGGAGTATATACACCAACTCAGTATGCTCTCTCATGTAAAATACCGAAATTCTAATTTTACGTGAATCGAAAAATATCTAAATATTATCTAGGCACCCCAATGTTAAAAACAAAATTGTTCTGAATATTATCTGTCAGAAAAATTATACAATGCCATATTCTACTCTGTTTTGAAGTATATACAGAAACTCGGTATGCTCTCTCATGTAAAATACAGAAATTCTAAATTTAAGCGAATCAAAAAAAATTAAATTATTATCTAGGCACCCGAATGTTAAAAGCAAAATTGCTCTGAATATAATCTGTCAGAAAAAATATACAATGCCCTTTTCTACCCTGTTTTTACTATATACACCAATTCAATATGCTCTCTCATGTAAAATAGAGAAATTCTAATTTTACCCGAATCGAAAAAATGAAAATATTATGTAGGCAACCCAATGTTTAAAAGAAAATTGCTCTGAATATAATCTGTCAGAAAAAATATAAAATGCCCTATTCTACTCTGTTTTGGAGAATATACACAAACTCCATATGCTCTCTCATGTAAAATACAGAAATTCCACATGTAATCGAATCGAAAAAAATCTAAATATTATCTAGGCACCACAAGGTTAAAAGCAAAATTGCTCTGAATATAATCTGTCAGAAACAATATATAATGCCATTTTCTACTCTGATTTGTACTATATACACCAAATCAATATGCTCTCTTATGTAAATTACAGAAATTCTAATCCTACCTGATTCGAAAATATCTAAATATTGCCTAGGCACCCCAATGTTAAAAAAAAAATTGCTCTGAATATAATTTGTCAGAAAAAATATACAATGCCCGATTCTTCTCTGTTTTGGAGTATATACACCAACTCCATATGCTCTCTCATGTAAAATAACGAAATTCTAATTTTATGTGAATCGAAAAAAATCTAAATAATATCTAGGCGCCTCAAAGTTCAAAGAAAATGGCTCTGAATATAGTCTGTTAAAAAAAATATACAGTGCCTTAATCTAATCTGTTTTGGAGTATATACACCAACTCAGGATGCTCTCTCATGTAAAATATAGAAATTCTAATTTTACCCGATTCGAAAAAATCTAAATATTATCTAGGCAACACAATTTTAAAAACAAAATTGCTCTGAATATAATTTGTCAGAAAAAATATACAATGCCCCATTCTAATCTGTTTTGGAGTATATACACCAACTCAGTATGCTCTCTCATGTAAAATACCGAAATTCTAATTTTACGTGAATCGAAAAAAAAACTAAATATTATCAAGGCACCCCAAAGTTAAAAACAATATTGTTCTGAATATAATCCGTCAGAGAAACTATACAATGCCCTATTCTACTCTGTTTTTGAGTATATACACCAACTCCATATGCTCTCTCATGTAAAATACAGAAATTCTACATTTAAGCGAATCAAAAAAAATTAAATTATTATCTAGGCATCCGAATGCTAAAAGCAAAATTGCTCTAAATATAATCTGTCAGAAAAAATATACAATGCCTTATTCTACTCTGTTTTGGAGTATATACACCAACTCAATATGCTCTCTCATGTAAAATACAGAAATTCTATATTTAAGGAAAACAAAATATATCTAAATATTATCTAGGCACCCCAATGTAAATAGCAAAATTTCTCTGAATACAATTTGTTATAAAAAATACACAATGCCATTTTCTACTCTGTTTTGTAGTATATACACCAACTCAATATGCTCTCTCATGTAAAATTCCGAAATTCTAAGTTTACGCGAATTGAAAAAAATCTAAATAATACCTAGGCGTCCCAAAGTTTAAAGAAAATGGCTCTTACTATAGTCTGTTAGAAAAAATATACAATGCCTTATTCTACTCTGTTTTAGAGTTTATACACCAACTCAGTATGCTCTCTCATGTAAAATACAGAAATTGTATATTTAAGCGAATCGAAACAAATCTAAATATTATCTAGGCACCCGAATGTTAAAAGCAAAATTCCTCTGAATATAATCTGTCAGAGAAAATATGCAATGCCCTTTTCTACTCTGTTTTTAGAATATACACCAACTCAATATGCTCTCTCTTGTAAAATGAAGAAATTCTAATTTTACCCGAATCAAAAAAATCCAAATATTATGTAGGCACCCCAGTATTAAAAACAAAATTGTTCTGAATATAATCTGTCAGAAAAAATATACAATGCTTTATTCTACTCTTTTTTGGAGTATATACAGAAACTCCATATGCTCTCTCATGTAAAATACCGAAATTCTAATTTATGCGAATCGAAAAAAATCTAAATTATATCTAGGCGCCCTAACGTTCCAAAAAAATAGCTCTGAATATAGTCTGTTAGAAAAAATATACAATGCCTTATTCGACTTTGTTTTGGAATATATACACCAACTCCATATGCTCTGTCGTGTAAAATACAAAAATTCTAATTCTACTTGAATCGAAAAAATATAAATATGGTCTAGGCAACCCAATGTTAAAAACAAAATTGCTCTGAATATAATCTGTCAGAAAAAATATACAATGCCTTTTTATACTGTTTTGTTGTATATACACCAAATCAGTATGCTCTGTCATGTAAAATACAAAAATTCTAATTTTACCCGAATCGAAAAAATCTAAATATTATTTAGGCAACCCAATGTTAAAAACAACATTTCTCTGAATATAATCTGTCAGAAGAAAATATACAATGCACTATTCTGCTCTGTTTTGGAGTATATACACCAACTCAGTATGCTCTCTCATGTAAAATACCTAAATTCTAATTTTACGTGAATCGAAAAAAATCTAAATATTATCTAGGCACCCGAATGTTAAAAGAAAAATTGCTCTTAATATAATCTGTCAAAAAAATATACAATGCCCTTTTCTACTCTGTTTTAAAGTATATACACCAACTTAATATGCTCTCTCATGTAAAATACTGAAATTCTGATTTTAAAAGAATGGAAATAAATCTAAATATTATCTAGGCACCACAAAGTTAAAAGAAAATGGTTCTGAATATAGTCTGTTAGAGAAAATATAAAATGCCCTATTCTACTCTCTTTTGGAGTATATACACCAAGTCAGTATGCTCTCTCATGTAAAATAACGAAATTGTTATTTTACGTGAATCAAGAAAAAATCTAAATATTATCCAGGCACCACAATGTTAAAAGCAAAATTGATCTGAATATAATTTGTCAGAAACAATATACAATGCCCTTTTCTACACTCTTTTGGAGTATATACACCAACTCAATATGCTCTCTCTTGTAAAATACCGTAATGTAAATTTTACATGAATCGAACATTTTAAATAATATCTAGGTGCCTCAAAGTTAAAGGAAAATGGCTTTGAATATATTCTGTTAAAAAAATATACAATGCCTTATTCTACTCTGTTTTGGAATAAATACATGAACTCAGTATGCTCTCTAATGTAAAATACACAAATTCTAATTTCACCCGAATCGAAAAAATCTAAATATTATCTAGGTATCCCAATGTTAATAACAAAATTTCTCTGAATATAATCTGTCAGAAAAAATATACAATGCCTTATTCTACTCTGTTTTGGAGTATATACACCAAGTCAGTAGGCTCTCTCATGTAAAATACTGAAATTCTAATTTTACGCGAATTGAAAAATATCTATATATTATCTAGTCACCCCAAACTTATAAACAAAATTGCTCTGAATATAATCTGTCAGAAAAAATATACAATGCCCTATTCTAATATGTTTTGGAGTATATACACCCACTCCATATGCTCTCTCATGTAAAATACAGAAATTCTATATTTAACCGAATCGAGAAAAATCTAAATAATATCTAGGCACCCCAATGTTAAAAGCAAAATGGCTCTGAATATAATCTGTCAGAAAAAATATACAAGGCCCTTTTCTACTCTGTTTTGTAGTATATACACTACCTCAATATGCTATCTCATGTATAATACCGGAATTCTAATTTTACGTGAATCGAAAAAAATCTAAATAATGTCTAGGTACCCCAAAGTTAAAAGAAAATGGCTATAAATATAATCTGTTAGAAAAAGTATACAATGCCTTATTGTACTCTGTTTTGCAGTCTATACACCAACTCAGTATGCTCTCTCATGTAGAATACCGAAATTCTAAATTTAAGTGAATCGAATAAAATCTAAATATTATCTAGGCACCCGAATGTTAAAAGCAAAATTGCTCTGAATATAATCTGTCAGAAAAAATATACAATGCCCTTTTCTACTCTGTTTTCGAGTATATACACCAACTCAATATGCTCTCTCAGGTAAAATATGGAAATTCTAATTTTACGCGAATCGAAAAAAGTCTAAATAATATCTAGGAACCCCAAATTTTAAAGACAATGGCTCTAAATATAGTCTCTTAGAGAAAATATACAATGCCTTATTCTACTCTGTTTTGGAGTGTATACACCAACTCAGTATGCTCTCTCATGTAAAATACAGAAATTCTAATTTCACCCGAATCGAAAAAATCTAAATATTATTTAGGAACCCCAATGTTAAAAACAAAATTTCTCTGAATATAATCTGTCAGAAAACATATGCAATGCCCTATTTTACTGTGTTTTGGAGTATATAAACCAACTCAGTATGCTCTCTCATGTAAAATACTCAAATTCTAATTTTACGTGAATCGAAATAAATCTAAATATTATATAGGCAACCGAATGTTAAAAGCAAAATTGCTCTGAATACAATGTGTCAGAAAAAATATACAATGCCCTTTTCTACTCTGTTTTGGATTAATACACAAACTCAATATGCTCTCTCATGTAAAATAAAAAATTCTAAATTTATGTGAATTGAAAAACATCTAAATATTGTCTCGACACACCAATGTTAAAAACAAAATTGCTCTGAATATAATCTGTCAGAAAAAATATACAATGCCCTATTCTACTCTGTTTTGGAATATATACACCAACTCCATATGCTCTCTCATATAAAATACTGAGATTCTATATTTCAGCGAATCGAAATAAATCTAAATATTATCTAGGCATCCCAATGTTAAAAACAAAATTGCTCTGAATATAATCTGTCAGAAAAAATATACAATGCCCTATTCTACTCTGTTTTGGAATATATACACCAACTCCATATGCTCTCTCATATAAAATACTGAGATTCTATATTTCAGCGAATCGAAATAAATCTAAATATTATCTAGGCATCCCAATGGTAAAAACAAAATTGCTCTGAATATAATCTGTCAGAAAAAATATACAATGCCTTATTCTACTCTTTTTTGTTGTATATACACCAACTCCATATGCTCTCTCATATAAAATACAGAAATTCTAATTTTACCCGAATCGAAAAAATCAAAATATTATCTATGGACCCCAATGTTAAAAACAAAATTGCTCTGAATATAATCTGTCAGAAAAAAACATACAATTCCCTATTCTACTCTGTTTTGGAGTATATACACCAACTAAGTATGCTCTCTCATGAAAAATAACGAAATTCTAATTTTACCCGTATAGAAAAAAATTTAAATATGATCTAGGGACCAGAAGCTTAAAGCAAAATTGCTCTGAATATAATCTGTTAGAAAAAATATACAATGCCCTATTATATTCTGTTTTAGAGTATATACACCAACTCAGTATGCTCTCTCATGTAAAATTCCGAAATTCTAATTTTACGTGAATCAAAAAAATTTAAATATTATCTAGGCACCCAAAGGTTTTAAGCAAAATTACTCTGAATATGATGTGCAAGAAAAAATATACAATGCTTTTTTCTACTTTGTTTTGGAGTATATAAACCAACTCAATATGCTCTTTCATGTAAAACACAGAAATTCTAATTTTACCTGAATCGAAAAAATCTAAATATTATCTAGGCACCCAAATGTTAAAAACAAAATTGCTTTAAATATAATCTGTCACAAAAAATATACAATGCCCTATTCTACTCTGTTTTGGTGTATATACACCAACTCAGTATGCTCTCTCATGTAAAATAAAGAAATTCTAATTTTACATGGATCTAATAAAATCTAAAAATTAGGTAGGCACCCCAACGTTAAAAGCAAAATTGCTCTGAATATAATCTGTCATAAAAAATATACAATGCTTTATTCTACTCTGTTTTGGAGTATATACACCGACTCCATATGCTCTCTCATGTAAAATACAGAAATTCCATATTTAAGCAAATTGAAAAAAATCTAAATATTATCTAGGCACCCGAATGTTAAAATCAAAATTCCTCTGAATATAATTTGTCAGATAAAATAAACAATTCCCTGTTCTCCTCTGTTCTGGAGTATGTACACCAACTCACTATGCTCTCTCATGTAAAATACAGAAATTCTAATTTTACGTGAATCGAAAAATATCTAAATATTATTTAGGCACCCCAATGTTATAAATAAAATTGCTCTGAATATAGTCTGTCAGAAAAAATATACAATGCGCTATTCTACTCTGTTTTGGAGTATATACACCAACTCCATATGCTCTCTCATGTAAAATACAAAAATTCTATATTTAACCGAATCGAAAAAAAATCTAAATAATATCTAGGCACCCCAGTGTTAAAACCAAAATTGCTCTGAATATAGTCTGTCATAAAAAATATACAATGCTCTTTTCTACTCTGTTTTGTAGTATATACACCAACTCAATATACTATCTCATGTAAAATACCAAAATTCTAATTTTACGCGAATCGAAAAAAATCTAAATAATATCTAGGTGCCCCAAAGTTAAAAGAAAATGGCTCTGAATATAGTCTGTTAGAAAAAATATACAATGCCTTATTCTACTCTGTTTTGCAGTATATACACCAACTCAGTATGCTCTCTCATGTAAAATACCAAAATTCTATATTTAACCGAATCGAAAAAAATCTAAATAATATCTAGGCACCCCAGTGTTAAAAGCAAAATTGCTCTGAATATAATCTGTCAGTAAAAATATACAATGCCCTCTTCTATTCTGTTTTGGAGTATATACACCAACTCAATATGCTCTCTCATGTAAAATACCGAAATTCTAAATTTACATGAATTGAAAAAAATCTAAATATTATCTCGGCACCCCAATCTTAAAAAAAAAATTGCTCTGAATATAATCTGTCAGAAAAAATATACAATGCCGTATTCTACTTTTTTTTGGAGTATATAGACCAACTCCATATGCTCGCTCCTGAAAAATACAGAAATTGTATATTTAAGCATATTGAAATAAATCTAAATATTATCTAGGCAACACAATGTTAAACGCAAAGTTGCTCTGCTTATAATCTGTCACAAAAAATATACAATGCCCTTTTCTACTCTTTTTTGTAGTATATACACCAACTCAATATGCTCCCTCTTGTAAAATACCGAAATTCTAATTTTACGCGAATCGAAAAAAATCTAAATAATACCTAGGCGCTTGAAAGTTAAAAGATAATGACTCTGAGTATAGTCTGTTAGGAAAAATATACAATGCCTATTTCTACTCTGTTTTGGAGTATATACACCAACTCCATATGCTCTCTCATGTAAAATACAAATATTCTATATTTAACCGAATCAAAAAAAATCTAAATAATATCTAGGCACCCCAGTGTTAAAAGCAAAATTGCTCTGAACATAATCTGTCAGAAAAAATATACAATGCCATTTTCTACTCTGTTTTGTAGTATATACACTACCTCAATATGCTATCTCATGTAAAATACCGAAATTCTAATTTTACGCGATTCGAAAAAAATCCAAATAATATCTAGGTGCCCCAAAGTTAAATAAAATGGGTATGAATATACTCTGTTATAAAAAATATACAATGCTTTATTCTACTCTGTTTTGGAGTATATACACCAACTCAGTATGCTCTCTCATGTAAAATACCGAAATTGCGTGGAAGATACTCTGTTAGAAAAAAAATACAATGCTCTTTTCTACTCTCTTATGGTGTATATATACAATCTCAATATTCTCTCTCATGTAAAATACTGAAAAACTAAATTTACGCTGTCAGAAATAAATATAAATATCCTCTATGTCCCCGAATGATATGAGCAAAATTGCTCGAAAAATAATCTGTTAGAAAAAATATACAATGCCCTCTTCTACATTCTTTTGGAGTATATACACAATCTCAATATTCTTTGTCATGTAAAATACCAAATTCTAAATTTACGTGAATAGAAAAACATATAAATATTTCCTATTTACCCAAATGCTGAAAGCAAAATTGCTCTAATGATAATCTATATGAAAAAATATATAATGCCCTTTTCTACACTCTTTTGGAGTATATACATCAAATGAATATGCTCTCTCATGTAAAATATTAAAATTATAAATTTACACGAATAAAAATATATAAATATTATCTATGTAACACAATGTTAAAAGCAACATTGCTCTAAAGAAAATCTGTTCCAAAAAATATACAATGCCCTCTTCTACTCTGTTTTGGAGTATATACACCAACTCAATATGCTCTCTCATGTAAAATACCGAAATTCTAATTTTACGCAAATCGAAAATAATCTAAATAATATCTAGGTGCCCAAAAGTTAAAAAAAATGGCTCTGAATATAGTCTGTTAGAAAAAATATACAATTTCTTATTGTACACTTTTTTGGAGTATATACACCAACTCAGAATGCTCTCTCCTGTCAAATACCGCAATTCTAATTTCACGTGAATCGAAGATAATCTAAATATTATCTAGACACCCCAATGTTAACAACAAAATTTCTCTGAATATAATCTGTCAGAAAAAATATACAATGCCCTAATCTACTCTGTTTAGGAGTATATACATCAACTCCATATGCTCTCTCATGTAAAATAGAGAAATTCTATATTTAAGCGAATCGAAAAAAATCTAAATATTATCTAGGCACCCCAATGTTAAAAGCAAAATTGCTCTGAATATAATCTGTCGGTAAAAATATACAATGCCCTATTCTACTCTGTTTTGGAGTATATACAGCAACTCAATATGCTTTCTCATGAAAAATAGCAAATTCTATATTTAAGCGAATCGAAAAAATCTAAATATTATCTAGGCACCCTAAGGTTAACAACATTGCTCTGAATATAATCTGTCAGAGAAAATGTACAATGCCCTATTCTACACTGTTTTCCAGCATATACACCAACTCAATATGCTCTCTAATGTAAAATACCGAAAATGTAATTTTACCCGAATCGAAGAAAATCTAAATAATATCCAGGCGCCCCAAAGTTAAAAGAAAATGGCTCTGAATAATGTCTGTTAGAAAACATATACAATGCCTTATTCTACTCTGTGTTGGAGTATATACACCAACTCAGTATGCTCTCTCATGTAAAATACAGAACTTCTAATTTTACCTGAATCGAAAAAATCTAAATGTTATCTAGGCACCCCAATGTTAAAAACAAAATTGCTCTGAATATGATCTTTCAGAAAAAATATACAATGCCCTATTCTACTCTGTTTTGTAGTATATACACCAACTGCATATGCTCGCTCATATAAAATACAGAAATTCTATATTTAAGCGAATCGAAAAAAATCTAAATATGATCTAGGCACCCCAATGTTAAAAGCAAAATTGCACTGAATATAATCTGTCAGAAAAAAATACACAATGCCGTTTTCTACTCTGTTTTGAAGTATATACACCAACTAAATATGCTCCCTCCTGTAAAATACCGAAATTCTAATTTTACCTGAATCGAAATAAATCTAAATAATATCTAGGCGCCCCAAGTTAAAAGAAAATATCTCTAAATATAGTCTGTTAGAAAATATATACAATGCCTTATTCTACTCTGTTTTGGATTATATACACCAACTCAATATGCTCTCTAATGTAAAATACAGAAATTCTAAATTTATGCAAATAGAAAATAATCTAAATATTATCTAGGCACCCCAATGTTAAAAGCAAAATTCCTCTAAATATAATATGTCAGAAAAAATATACAATGCCGTTTTCTTCTCTTTTTTCATGTATGTACACCAACTCAATATGCTCTCCCATGTAAAATACCAAAACTCTAATTTTACACGAATAGAAAATTATCCATATATTATCTTGGTATCCCAATGTTAACAGTAAAATTGCTCTGAATATTATCTGTCAGATGAAATATATAATGTCTCTTTCTACTTTGTTTTGGAGTATATACACCAACTCAATATGCCTTCTCATGTAAAATAACGAAATTCTAATTTTACATGAATCGAAAAAAATCTAAATATTATCTAGGCACCCCTATGTTAAAATAAAATGGCTCTGAATATAATCTGTCATAAAAAATATAAACTGCTATTTTCTACTATGTTTTGGGGTATACACACCAACTCAATATGCTCTCTCATGTAAAATAATGAAATTGTAATTTTACGCGAATCCAAATAAATGTAAATAATATCTAGGCACCTCAATGTTAAAAGCAAAATTGCTCTGAATACAATTTGTCAGAAAAAATATAAAATGCGTTTTTCTACTCTCTTTTGGAGTATATACACCAACTCAGTATGCTCTCTCATGTAAAATACCGAAATTCTAAAATTATGTGAATCGAAACAAATTTAATATTATCTAGGTACCCCACAGTATAAAGCAAAATTGCTCTGAATACAATTTGTCAGAAAAAATGTACAATCCCCTTTTCTACTTTTTTTTGGAGTATATACACCAACTCAATATGCTCTCTCATGTAAAATACCGAAATTCGAATATTACGCGAATTGAAAAAAATCTAAATATTATCTAGGCACCCAAATGTTAAAAGCAAAATTTCTCTGAAAATAATCTCTTAGAAAAAAAATAGAATGCTTTTTTCTACTCTGTTTTGGAGTATATACACCAACTCAATATGCTCTCTAATGTAAAATACCGAAATTCTAAATTTATGCAAATTGAAAATAATCTAAATATTATCAAGGCACCCCAATGTTAAAAGCAAAATTGCTCTGAATATAATCTGTCAGAAAAAATAAACAATGCCCTTTTCTACTCTGTTTTCATGTATGTACACCAACTCAATATGCTCTCCCATGTAAAATACCAAAATTCTAATTTTACAAGGATCGAAAATTATCTCTATATTATCTAGGCATACCAATATTAAAAGCAAAATTGCTCTGAATATTATCTGTCAGATAAAATATATAATGTCTCTTTATACTCTGTTTTGGAGTATATACACCAACTCAATATGCCCTCTCATGTAAAATACCGAAAATCTAATTTTACGTGAATCGAAAAAAATCTAAATATTATCTAGGCACCCCATTGTTAAAATAAAATGGCTCTGAATATAATCTGTCATAAAAAATGTAAACTGCTATTTTCTACTCTGTTTTGGATTATATACACCAACTCAACGTCCTTTCTCATGTAAAATGCCGAAATTCAAATTTACAGGAATTGAAAAAAATCTAAATATTATCTAGGCACCCCAATGTTAAAAGGAAAATTGCTGTGAATAAAATCTGTCAGTAAAATTATACAATGCCCTTTTCTACTATCTTTTGGAGTATACACACCAACTTAATATGCTCTCTCATGTAAAATACCGAAATTCTAATTTTACGTGAATCGAAAATTATCTTTATATTATCTAGGCATCCCAATGTTAAAAGCAAAATTGCTCTGAATATAATCTGTCAGAAAAAATATACAATGCCCTTTTCTAGTCTGTTTTTGAGTATATACACCAACTTAGTATGCTCTCATGAAAAATACCAAAATTCTAATTTTACGTGAATTGAAAAAAATGTAAATAATATCTAGGCACCCCAATGTTAAAGCAAAGTTGCTCTGAATATAATCTGTCAGAAAAAATATACAATGCCATTTTCTACATGTTTTATGGTATATACACCAACTCAATATCCTCTTTCATGTAAAATACTGAAATTCTAAATTTACATGAATCGAAAATAATCTAAATATTATTTAGGCACCCCAATGTTAAAATCAAAATTGCTCTGAATATAGTATGTAAGGTAAAATATAAAATGCCCTATTCTACACTGTAATTGAGTATATACAACAACTGAATATGCTCCCTCATTTAAAATACCAAAATTCTAATTTTACGTGAATCAAAAAAAATTCATTATTATTTAGAAACCCCAATGTTAAAAGCAAAATTGCTCTTAATATAATCTAAACCTAATTTTACGCCAAGCGAAAAAAATCTAAATATTATCTATGCACCCCAATGTTAAAAGCAAAATTGCTCTGAATATAATATGTCAGAAAAAATATACAATGCCCTTATCTACTCTGTTTTGGAGTATATAAGCACACTCAATAGGCTGTCTCATGTAAAATACCAAAATTCTAATTTTATGCAAATTGAAAAAAATGTAAATATTATCTAGGCACCCCAATGTTAAAAGCAAAATTGCTCTGAATATAATCTGTCAAGAAAAATATACAATGCTCTTTTCTACTCTTTTTTGTAGTATATACACCAAATCAATATGCTCTCCCATGTAAAATAACAAAATTCTAATTTTACGAGAATCGAAAAAAAATCTAAATATTATCTAGGCACCCCAATGTTAAAAACAAAATTGCTCAAAATATAATCTGTCAGAAAAAATATACAATGCCCTTTTCTACTTTGTTTTCATGTATGTACACCAACTCAATATTCTCTCCCATGTGAAATACAGAAATTCAAATTTTACACGAATGAAAAAGTCTAAATATTATGTAGGCACCCCAATGTTAAAAGCAAAATTGCTCTAAATATTATCTGTCAGATAAAATATATAATGTCTATTCTACTCTGTTTTGGGGTATATAAACCAACTCAATATGCCCTCTCATGTAAAATATCAAAATTCTAATTTTACGCAAATCAAAAAAAATCTAAATAATATCTAGGCGCCCCTAAGTTAAAAGAAAATGGCTCTGAATATAGTCTGTTAGAAAAAATATACAATGCCTTATTTTACTCTGTTTTGGAGTATATACACCAACTCAGTATGCTCTCTAATGTAAAATACCAAAATTCTAATATTAGGTGAATCGAAAAAAATCTAAATATAATCTAGGCACACCAATGTTAAATGTAAAATTGCTGTGAATAAAATCTGTCAGTAAAAATATACAATGATCTTTTCTACTCTGTTTTGGTGTATATACACCCACTCAGTATGCTCTCTGATGTAAAATACCGAAATTCTAATTTTACGCGAATCCAAATAAATGTAAATATTATCTAGGCACACCAATGTTAAAAGTAAAATTCCTCTGAATATAATCTGTCAGAAAAAATATACAATGACCTATTCTACCCTGTTTTGGTGTATGTACAAAACTCAATATGCTCTCTCATGTAAAATACAGAAATTCTGATTTTACAAGAATCGAAAAACATGTAAATATTATCTATGCACCCCAATGATAAAAGTAAAATTGCTCTGAATGTAGTCTGTCAGAAAGAATGTACAATGTCCTTTTCTACCGTGTTTTGGAGTATATACACCAACTCAAAATGCTCTCTCAGTTAAAATACCTAAATTCTAATTTTATGCGAATCGAAAAAAATCTAAATATTATCTAGGAACCCTAATGTTAAAAGCAAAATTGCTCTTAATATAATTTGTCAGACAAAATATACAATGCCTTTTTCTACTCTGTTTTGGAGTATATACACCAAGTCAATATGCTGTTTCATGTAAAATAGTTAAATTCTAATTCTACACGAATCAAAAAAATCTAAATATTATCTACTCACCTCCATGTTAAAAGCAAAATTTCTCTGAATACAATATGTCAGAAAAGATATACCATGCCCTTTTTTACTCTATTATGGAGTACATATACCAACTCAATATGCTCTCTCATGTAAAATACCAAAATTCTAAATATACGCGAATCAAAAAAAATCTAAATATTATCTAGACACCCCAATGTTAAAAGGAAAATTGCTCTGAATATAACCTATCAGTAAAAATATAAAATGCCCTTTTCTACTTTGTTTTGGAGTATATACACCAATTCAATATGCTCTCTCATGTAAAATACTGAAATTCTAAATGTACATGAATCAAAATAAATCTAAATATTATCGAGGCAATCCAATGTCAAAAGCAAAATTTCTCTGAATATAATCTGTCAGAAAAAATATACAATGCCCTATTCTACTCTGTTTTCGAGTATATACACCAACTCAATATGCTCTCCCAGGTAAAATACCGAAATTCAAATTAAACGTGAATCGAAAATAATCTAAATATTATATAGACAATTTAATTTTGAAAGCAAAATTGCTCTGCATATAGTCTGTCAGAAAAAATATACAATGCCCTTGTCTACTCTGTTTTGGAGTATATACAACAACTGAATATGCTCTCATGTGAAATACCAAAATTCTAATTTTAAGCAAATTGGAAAAAATCTAAATATTATCTAGGCACCCCAATGTTAAAAGCAAAATTGCTCTGAGTATAATCTGTCTGAAAAAATATACAAGGCCCTTTTCTACTATATTTTGAAGTATATACACCAACTCAATATGCTCTCTCATGTAAAATATTCAAATTCTAAATTTACGCAAATCGAAAAAAATGTAAACATTATCTAGGCACCCAAATGTTAAAAGCAAGATTTCTTTGAATATAATCTGTTAGAAAAAATATACAATGCCCTTTTCTACTCTGTTTTGAAATATATACACTAACTCAATATGCTCTCTTATGTAAAATACCGAAATTCAAATGTTTTGCAAATCCAAATATATCTAAATATTATCTAGGCACCCCAATGTTAAAAGCAATATTACTCTGAATATAATCTGTCAGAAAAAATATACAATGCTTTCTTCTACTCTGTTTTAGAGTATGTACACCAACTCAATATGCTCTCCATGTAAAATACAAAAATTCTAATTTTACGCGAATTGAAAAAAGTCTAAATATAATCTAGGCACACCAATGTTAAAAGCAAAATTGCTCTGAATATTACCTGTCTGATAAAACACACAATATCTCTTTCTATTCTGTTTTGGAGTGTATACACCAACTCAATATGCTCTCTCATGTAAAATACCGAAATTCTAATTTTACATATATCGAAAAAAATCTAAATAATATCTAGGCGCCCCAAAGTTAAAAGAAAATGGCTCTGAATATAGTCTGTTAGATCAAATATACAATGCCTTATTCTACTCTGTTTTGAAGTATATACCCTAACTCAGTATGCTCTCTCATGTAAAATACCGAAATTCTAATTTTACGTGAATCAAAAAAAATCTAAATATTATCTAGGCACTCCAATGTTAAATACAAAACTGCTCTGAATACAATCTGTTAGAAAAAATATGAAATGCCCTATTCTACTCTGTCTTGGAGTATATACACCAACTCCATATGCTCTCTCATGTAAAATACAGAAATTTTAATATTACGTGAATCAAAAAAAGTCTAAATATTATCTAGGCACCCCAATGTTAAAAGTAAAATTGCTCTGAATATAATCTATCAGAATAAATATACAATGCCCTATTCTACTCTGTTTTGTTTTATATACACCAACTCAATATGCTCTCTCATGTAAAATACAGATATTATAATTTTACACGATTCGAAACAATATAAATATTATCTAGGCACTCCAATGTTATAAACACAATTGCTATGAATATAATCTGTCAGAAAAAATATACAATGGCCTATTCTACTCTGTCTTGGAGTATATACACCAACTCCATATGCTCTCTCATGTAAAATACAGAAATTTTAATATCACGTGAATCGAAAAAAATCTAAATAATATCTAGGCGCCCCAAAGTTAAAAGAAAATGGCTCTGAATATACTCTGTTAGATCAAATATACAATGACTTATTCTACTTTGTTTTAAATTATATACACCAAGTGAGTATGCACTCTCATGTAAAATACAGAAATTCTAATTTTACGTGAATCAAAAAAAATCTAAATATTATCTAGGCACTCCAATGTTAAAAACAAAATATCTCTGAATATAATCTGTCAGAAAAATATGAAATGCCCTATTCTACTCTGTGTTGGAGTATATACACCAACTCCATATGCTCTCTCATGTAAAATACAGAAATTCTAAATTTACGTGAATCGAAAAAAATCTAAATATTATCTAGGCACCCCAATGTTAAAAACAAAATTGCTCTGAATGAAATTTGTCAGAAAAATTATACAATACCCTATTCTACTCTCTCTGGGTTATATACATCAACTCCATATGCTCTCTCATTTAAAATAACAAAATTTTATATTTATATGAATCAAAAAAATATCTAAATATTATCTAGGCACCACAATGTTTAAAGCAAAATTGCTCTAAATATAATCTGTCAGAGAAAATATACAATGCCCTTTTCTACTCTGTTTTGGAGTATATACACCAACTCAGTATGCTCTCTCATGTAAAATACCGAAATTCTAAATCTACGGGAAACAAAAACAATCTAAATATTATCTAGGCACCCCAATGTTAAAAGCAAAATTGCTCTGAATATAATCTGTCAGAAAAAATATACAATTCACTAGTCTACTCTGTTTTGTAGTATATACACCAACTCAGTACGCTCTCTCATGTAAAATACCGAAATACTAATTTCACGCGTATCGAAAAAATCTAAATAATATCTAGACGCCCCAAAGTAAAAAGAAAATGGCTCTGAATATAGTCTGTTAAAAGAAATATACAATGCCTTATTCTTCTTTGTTTTGGAGTATATACACCAACTCAGAATGCTCTCTCATGTAAAATACCGAAATTCTAAATCTACGGGAAACAAAAACAATCTAAATATTATCTAGGCACCCCAATGTTAAAAGCAAAATTTCACTGAATATAATCTGTCAGAAAAAATATACACTGCCCTCTTCTACTCTGTTTTGGAGTATATACACCAACTCAATATACTCTCTCATGTAAAATACCGAAATTCTTATTTTACGTATATCGAAAAAAATCTAAATAATATCTAGGCGCCCCGAAGTTAAAAGAAAATGACTCTGAATATAGTCTGTTACAACAAATAAACAATGCCGTATTCTACTCTGTTTTGGAGTATATACACCACCTGGGTATGCTCTCTCATGTGAAATACAGAAATTCTAATTTTACGTGAATCAAAGAAATCTAAATATTATCTAGGCACTCCAATGTTAAAAACAATATAGCTCTGAATATAATCTGTCAGAAAAAATATACAATGCCCTATTTCACTCCTTCTTGGAGTATATAAACCAACTCCATATGCTCTCTCATGTAAAATACAGAAATTATAATTTTAACCGAATCAAAAAATCTAAATATTATCTAGGCACCCCAATGTTAAAAACAACATTGCTCTGTATATAATCTGTCAGAAAAAATATACAATGCCCTATTCTACTCTGTTTTGGAGTATATACACCAACTCAGTATGCTCTCTCATGTAAAATACCGAAATAATAAATTTACGTGAATCGAAAAAAATCTAAATATTAACTAGGCACTCCAATGTTAAAAACAAAATTGCTCTGAATATAATCTGTCAGAATAAATATACAATTCCCTAGTCTACTCTGTTTTGTAGTATATACACAAACTCAATATGCTCTCTCATGTAAAATACCGAAATACTAATTTCACGCGAATTTAAGAAAATCTAAATAATATCTAGAGGCCCCAAAATTTAAAGAAAATGGCTCTGAATATAGTCTGTTAGAAGAAATATACAATGCCTTATTCTTCTCTGTTTTGGAGCATATACACCAACTCAGTATGCTCTCTGATGTAAAATACCGAAATTCTAAATTTACGGGAATTGAAAAAAATCTAAATATTATCTAGGCACCCCAATTTGAAAAGCAAAATTTCTCTGAAGATAGTCTGTCAGAAAAAATGTACAATGCAATTTTCTACTCTGTTTCAAAGTATATACACCAACTCAATATGCTCTCTCATATAAAATACCGATATTCTAATTTTACGCGAATCTAAAAAAATCTAAATAATATCTAGGCGTCCCAAAATTAAAAGAAAATGGCTCTGAATAGAGTCTGTCAGAAAGAATATACAATGCCCTTTTCTACTCTGTTTTGCAGTATATACACCAACTCAGTGTGATCTCTCATGTAAAATACCAAAATTCTAATTTTACGTGAATCGAAAAAAATCTAAATATTATCTAGGCACTGCAATGTTAAAAACAAAATTGCTCTGGATATAATCTGTCAGAAAAAATATACAATCCCCTCTGCTACTCTGTTTTGGAGTATACACACCAACGCAATATGCTCTCTCGTGTAAAATACAGAAATTCTATATTTACGGGAATCGAAAAAAATCTAAATATAATCTAGGCACGCCAATGTTAAAAGCAAAATTGCTCTGAATATAATCTGTCATAAAAAATATACAATTCCCTTTTCTACTCTATTTTGGAGTAGATACACGAACTCAATATGCTCTCTCATTTAAAATACCGAAATTGTAATTTTACGCGAATCATAAAAAATCTAAATAATATCTAGGTGCCCCAAAGTAAAAAGAACATGGCTCTAAATATAGTCTGTTAGTAAAAATATACAATGCCCTTTTCTCCTCTGTTTTGGTGTATATACACCAATTCAGTATGCTCTCTCATGTAAAATACTGAAATTCAAATTTTACGCGAATTGAAAAAGATCTAAATAATATCTAGGCTCCCCAAAGTTAAAAAAAAATGGCTCTGAATATACTCTGTAAGAAAAAAATATACAATGCCTTATTCTACTCTGTTTTGTTTTATATACACCAACTCAATATGCTCTCTCATGTAAAATACCGAAATTCTAAATTTACGTGAATGGATAAAAATCTAAATTTTATATAGGCACCTTATAGTTAAATACAAAATTTCTCTGAATATAATGTGTCAAAAAAAATATACAATGCTCTATTCTACTCTTCTTTGGAGTATATGAACCAACTCCATATGCTCTCTCAGGTAAAATACAGAAATTCTATATTTAAGCCAACCGAAAAAAATCTAAATATTATCTAGACACCCCAATTTTAAAAACAAAATTTCTCTGAATATAATCTGTCAGAAAAAATATACAATGCCGTTTTCTACTCTGTTTTGTATTATATACACCAACGTAATATGCTCTCTCATGTAAAGTACAGAAATTCTAATTTTACCCGAATCAAAAAAATCTAAATATTATCTAGGCACCCCAAGAATAAAAACAAAATTGCTCTGAATAGATTCTGTCAGAAATACTATACAATGCCCTATTCTACTCTGTTTTGGAGTATATACACCAACTCACTATGCTCCCTCATGTAAAATACAGAAATTCTAATTTTACGCGAATCGAAAAACATTTAACAATATCTAGGTGCCCCAAAGTTAAAAGAAAATGGTTATAAATATAGTCTGTTAGAGAAAATATACAATGCCTTATTCTACTCTGTTTGGGAGTATATACACCAACTCAGTATGCTCTCCCTGTAAAATACCGAAATTCTAATTTTACGTGAATCAAAAAATATCTAAATATTATCTAGGCACCCCAATGTTAAAAGCAAAATTGCTCCGCATATAATATGTCAGAAAAAATATACAATGCTTGTTTCTATTCTGTTTTGGAGTATATACACCAACTCAATATGCTCTCTCATGTAAAATACCGAAATTATAAAAATACGTGAATCAAAAAAAATCTAAATATTATTTAGGTACCCCATTGTGAAAAGCAAAATTGCTGTGAATATAATCTGTCAGAAAAAAATACAATGCCCTATTTTACTCTGCTTTAGAGTATATAAACCAATTCCATATGCTCTCCCATGTAAAATACAGAAATTCTATATTTGAGCAAATCGAATAAAAATCTAAATATTATCTAGGCACCCCAATATTAAAAGCAAAATTTCTCTGAATATAATCTGTCAGAAAAAATATACAGTGCTCCATTGTACTCTGTTTTGGAGTATATACACCAACTCAGTATGCTCTCTCATGTAAAATACCAAAATTCTAATTTTACGTGAATCGAAAAAAATCTAAATATAATCTAGGAACCCCAATGTTAAAAGCAAAATTGCTCTGAATATAATCTGTCATAAAAAATATACAATGGCTTATTCTACTCTGTTTTGGAGTATATACACCAACTCAGTGTGCTCTCTCTGGTAAAATACAGAAATTCTAATTTTACGTGAATCGAAAAAAATATAAATATTATCTAGGCACCCCAAAGTTAAAAGAAAATGGCTCCGAATATAGTCTGTTAGAGAATATATACAGTGTTTTATTCTACTCTGTTTTGGAGAATATACACCAACACAATATGCTCTCTCATGTAAAGTACAGATATTCTATATTTAAGCGAATTGAAAAAAATCTAAATATTATCTAGGCACCCCAATGCTAGAAACAAAATTGCTCTGAATATGATCTGTCAGAAAAAATATACAATGCCCTATTCTACTCTGTTTTGGATTATATACACAAACTTCGTATGCTCTCATGTAAAATACAGACATTCTCTATTTAAGCGAATCGAAAAAAACTAAATATTATCTAGGCACCCCAAGGTTAAAAACAAAATTAGTCTGAATATATTCTGTCAGTAAAACTATACTATGCCCTATTTTACTCTGTTTTGGAGTATATACACCAACTCAGTATGCTCCCTCATGTAGAATACAGAAATTCTAATTTTACGCGAATCGAAAAAAATTTAATAATATCTAGGCGCTCGAAAGTTAAAAGAAAATGGCTCTCAATATAGTCTGTTAGAAACAATATACAATGCCTTATTCTACGCTGTTTGGGAGTATATACAAAAACTCAGTATGCTCTCCCATATAAAATACCGAAATTTTAATTTTACGTGAATCGAAAAAAATCTATATATTAACTATGCTCCCCAATGTTAAAAGCAAAATTGCTCTGAATATAATCTGTCAGAAAAAATATACAATGCCCTATTTTACTCTGCTTTGGTGTACATACACCAACTCAATATGCTCTCTCATATATAACACAGAAATTCTATATTTAAGCGAATCGAAAAAGATCTAAATATTATCTAGGCATCCCAATTTTCAAAACAAAATTGCTCTGAATATAATCTCTCAGAAAAAATATACAATGCCCTTTTCTACTCTGTTTTGTAGTATATACACCAACTCAGTATGCACTCTCATGTAAAATACAGAAATACTATATTTACATAAATCAAAAAAATCTAAATATATCTAGGCACCCCAATGTTACAAACAAAATTGCTCTGAATATAATCTGTCAGAAAAAATATACAATGCTTTTTTCTACTGTTTTGTAGTATATACACCAACTCAATATGCTCTCTTATGTAAAATACCGAAATTCTAATTTTATGTGAATCGAAAAAATCTAAATATTATCTAGGCAACCGAATGATAAAGCAAAATTGCTCTGAATATAATCTGTCAGAAAAAAGATACAATGCCCTTTTCTACACTGTATTGGAGAATATACACCAACTCAATATGCTCTCTCATGTAAAATACCAAAATTCTAATTTTACGCGAATCGAAAAAAATTTAATAATATCTAGGCGCTTCTTAGTTAAAAGAAAATGGCTCTGAATATAGTCTGTTTAACAAATATACAATGCCTTATTCTACTCTGTTTTAAAGTATATACACCAACTCCATATGCTCTCTCATGTAAAACACATAAATTCTATATTTAAAAGAATCGAAAAAAATCTAAATATTATCTAGTTACTCCAATGTTAAAAGCAAAATTGCTCTGAATATAATCTGTCAGAAAAAATGTACAATGCCCATTTCTACTCTTTTTTAGAATATATACACAAATTCAATATGCTCTCTCAAGTAAAATACCGAAATTATAATTTTACATGAATCGAAAAAAATCTAAATAATATCTAGGCGCCCCAAAGTTAAAACAAAATGGCTCTGAATATAGTCTGTTAGAAAAAATGTACAATGCTTATTCTACTCTGTTTTGGAGTATATACACCAACTCAGTATGCTCTCTCATGTAAAATTCCGAAAATATACTGTTACGTGAATCGAAAGAAATCTAAATATTATCTAGGCACCTGAATGTTAAAAGCAAAATTCCTCAGAATATAATCTGTCAGAAAAAATATACAATGCTTTTTTCTACTCTGTTTTGAATCACATATACCAACTCAATATGCCCTCTGATGTAAAATACCGAAATTCAAATTTTATGTGAAAGGAAAAAATCTAAATAATATCTAGGCACCCCAAAGTTAAAAGAAAATCTCTCTGAATATAGTCTGTTAAAAAAAATATACAATGCCTTATTCTACTCTTTTTTGGAGTATATACACCAACTCAGTATGCTCTCTCATGTAAAATACAGAAATTCGAAATTTACGTGAATCGAACAAAATCTAAATGTTATATAGGCACCCCAATGTTAAAAACAAAATTTCTCTGAATATAATCTGTCAGAAAAAATACACAATGCCCTATTCTACTCTGTTTTGAAGTATATACACCAACTCCATATGCTCTCTTATGTAAAATACAGAAATTCTAAATTTACGCGAATCGAAAAAATCGAAATATTATCTAGGCATCCCAGTGTTAAAAGCAAAATTGCTCTGAATATAATCTGTCAGAAAAAATATACAATGTTCTTTTCTACTTTGTTTTCGAGTATATACACCAACTCAATATGCTATCTCATGTAAAATACCGAAATTATAATTTTACGTGAATCGAAAAAAATCTAAATAATATCTAGGCGCCCCAAAGTTAAAAGAAAACGGCTCTGCATATAGTCTGTTAGAGAAAATATACAATGCCTTATTCTACCCTGTTTTGGACTATATAAACCAACTCAGTATGCTCTCTCATGTAAAATACAAAAATTCTAATTTTACGTGAATCGATAAAAATCTAAATAATATCTAGGCGCCACAAAGTTAAAAGAAAATGTCTCTCAATATAGTTTGTTAGAAAAAATATACAGTGCCTTATTCTTCTCTGTTTTGGAGTATATACACCAACTCAGTGTGCTCTCTCATGTAAATTACCGAAATTCTAATTTTACGTGAATCGATAAAAATCTAAATATGATCAAGGAACACGAATGTTAAAAGCAATATTTTGCTGAATATAATCTGTCATAAAAAATATACAATGCCCTCTTCTACTCCGTTTTGGAGTATATACACCAACTCAATATGCACTCTCATGTAAAATACCGAAATTCTAATTTTACGCGAATCAAAAAAAAATGTAATAATATCTAGGCGCCCCACAGTTAAAAGAAAATGCTCTTAATATAGTCTGTTAAATAAAATATACAATGCCTTATTCTACTCTGTTTTGGAGTATATACACCAACTCAGTATGCTCTCTCATGTAAAATACCGAAATTCTAATTTTACAAGAATCGAAATAAATCTAAATATTATCTAGGCACCCGTATGTTAAAAGCAAAATTGCTCTAAATATAATCTGTCAGAAAAAATATACAATGCTTTTTTCTACGCTGTTTTGGGGTATATACACGAACTCAATATGCTCTCATGTAAAATACCGAAATTCTAATTTTATGCAAATCGAAATAAATTAAATAATATCTAGGCGCCCAAAAGTTAAAAGAAAATAATACTTAATATAGTCTGTTAAAAAATATATAGAATGCCGTATTCTACTATGTTTTGGAGTATATACACCAACTCCATATGCTCTCTCATGTAAAATACCGAAATTCTAGTTTTACGTGAATCAAAAAAAATCTAAATAAAATCTAGGCGCCCCAATGTAAAAAGAAAATGTCTCTAAATATAGTCTGTTTGAAAAAATATAGAATGCCTTATTCTACTTTGTTTTGGAGTATATACACCAACTCAGTATGCTCTCTCATGTAAAATACCGAAATCCTAATTTTACATGAATCGAAATAAATCTAAATATTATCTAGGCACCCGTATGTTAAAAGCAAAATTGCTCTAAATATAATCTGTCAGAAAAAATATACAATGCTTTTTTCTACGCTGTTTTGGGGTATATACACGAACTCAATATGCTCTCATGTAAAATACCAAAATTCTAATTTTACGCAAATCGAAATAAATTAAATAATATCTAGGCGCCCAAAAGTTAAAAGAAAATAATACTTAATATAGTCTGTTAAAAAATATATAGAATGCCGTATTCTACTATGTTTTGGAGTATATACACCAACTCCATATGCTCTCTCATGTAAAATACCGAAATTCTAGTTTTACGTGAATCAAAAAAAATCTAAATAAAATCTAGGCGCCCCAATGTAAAAAGAAAATGTCTCTAAATATAGTCTGTTTGAAAAAATATAGAATGCCTTATTCTACTTTCTTTTGGAGTATATACACCAACTCAGTATGCTCTCTCATGTAAAATACCGAAATTCAAATTTTACATGAATTGAAATAAATCTAAATATTATCTAGGCACGCCAATGTTAAAAGCAAAATTTCTCTGAATATAATTTGTCATAAAAAATATACAATGTTGTTTTCGACTCTGTTTCGGAGTATATAGACCAACTCAATATGTTCTCTCATGTAAAATAGCAAAATTCTAATTTTACGCAAATCAAAAAAAATTTAATAATATCTAGAAGCCAAAAGTTATAAGAAAATGGTACTTAATATAGTCTGTTAAAGAAAATATACAATGCCTTATTCTACTCTGTTTTGGAGTATATACACCAACTCAGTATGCTCTCTCTTGTAAAATACAGATATTCTATATTTAAGTGAATCAAAAAAAATCTAAATATTATCTAGGGAACCCAATGTTAAAAGCAAAATTGCTCTTAATATAATCTGTCTGAAAAAATATACAATGCCCTTTTCTACTCTTATTTGGGTATATACAACAACTCAATATGCTCTCTCATGTAAAATACCGAAATTCGAATTTTACGTGAATCAAAAAAAATTTAAATAATATCTAGGTGCCCCAAAGTTAAAAGAAAATGACTCTGAATATAGTCTGTTAGAGAAAATATACAATGCCTTATTCTACTCTATTTTGGAGTATATACATCAACTCAGTATGCTCTCTCATGTAAAATACCGAAATTCTACATTTAAGCGAATCTGAAAAAATCTAAATAATATCTAGGCGCCCCAAAGTTAAAAGAAAATGGCTCTGAATATAGTCTGTTAGAAAAAATGTACAATGCCCTATTCTACTCTGTTTTGGAGTATATACACCAAGTGAGTATGCTCTCTCATGTAAAATACGAAAATTCTAATTTTACGTGAATCAAAAAAAATTTAAATATTATCTAGGCACCCCAATGTTAAAAGGAAAATTGCTCTGAATATAATCTGTCAGAAATAATATACAATGCCCTTTTCTACGCTGTTTTGTTGTATATAAACCAACTCAATATGCTCTCTTATGTAAAATAAAGAAATTCTAATTTTACGCGAATCGAAAAAAATTTAAATAATATCTAGGTGCCCCAAAGATAAAAGAAAATGACTCTCAATATAGTCTGTTAGAAAAACTATACAATGCCTTATCCTACTCTGTTTTGGAGTATATACCTCAACTGAGTATGCTCTCTAATGTAAAATACCGAAATTCTAGTTTTACGTGAATCGAATAAAATCTAAATATTATCTAGGCACCCCAATATTAATAGCAAAATTGATCTGAATATAATCTGTCAGAGAAAATATACAATGCTTTTTTCTACTCTGTTTTGGAGTATATAAACCAACTCAATATGCTCTCTCATGTAAAATACCAAAATTTTAATTTTACATGAATCAAAAAAGTCTAAATAATATCTAGGCGCCCCAAAGTTAAAAGAAAATGGCTCTGAATATAGTCCGTCAGGAAAAATATACAATGCTTTATTTTTCTCTGTTTTGAAGTATATACACCAACTCAGAATACTCCCTCATGTAAAATACAGAAATTCTAATTTTACATGAATTGAAAAAAATCTAAATATTATCTAGGCATCCCAATGTTAAAAACAAATTTTCTCTGAAAGTACTGTGTCAGAAAATATAAACAATACCCTATTTTTCTCTGTTTTGGAATATATACACCAACTTAATATGCTCTCTAATGTAAAATACAGAAATTCTATATGTATGCAAATCGAAAAAAATCTAAATATTATCAAGGCATCCCAATGTTAAAAACAAAATTGCTCTGAATATAATCTGTCAGAAAAAATACACAATGCCCTTTTCTACTTTGTATTCGAGTATATACACGAACTCAATATGCTTTCTCATGTAAAATACAGGAATTCCAATTTTACCAGAATCGAAAAAATCTAAATATTATCTAGGCACCCCAATGTTAAAAACAAAATTGCTCTGAATATAATCTGTCATAAAAAATATACAATGACCTATTCTACTCTATTTTGGAGTATATACACCAACTCCATATGCTCTCTCATGTAAAATACAGAAATTCTATATTTAAGCGAATTGAAAAAAATCTAAATATTATCTAGGCACTCCAATGATAAAAGCAAGATTTCTCTGAATATAAACTGTCAGAAAAAATATACAATGCCCTTTTCTACTCTGTTTTGATGTATATACACCAACTCAACACGCTCCCTCATGTAAAACAACGAAATTCTAATTTTACGTGAATCGAAAAAAGTCTAAATAATTTCTAGGCGCCCCAAAGTTAAAAGGGAATGGCTCTGAATATAGTCTGTTAGAATAAATATACAATGCCTTATTCTACTCTGTTTTGGATTATATACACCAACGCACTATGCTCTCTCATGTAAAATACAGAAATTTTATATTTAAGCAAATCGAAATAAATGTAAATATTATCTAGGCACCCCAATGTTTAAAGCAAAATTGCTCTGAATATAATCTGTTAGAAAAAATATACAATGCCCTTTTCTACTCTGTTTTGGAGTATATACACCAACTCAATATGCTCTCTCATGTAAAATACCAAAATTCAAATTTTACGCGAAACGAAAAACATCTAAATAAAATCCAGGCGCCCCAAAGTTAAAAGAAAATGGCTCTGAATATCTTCTGTTAGAAAAAATATAAAATGCCTTATTCTAATCTGTTTTGGAGTATAAACACCAACTCAGTATGCTCTCTCATGTAAAATACAGAAATCCTAATTTTACGTGAATCGAAAAAAATCTAAATATTTTCTAGGCACCCGAATGTTAAAAGCAAAATTGCTCTGAATATAATCTGTCAGAAGAAAGATACAATGCCCTTTTCTACACTGTATTGGAGTATATACAGCAACTCAATATGCTCTCTCATGTAAAATACCGAAATTCTAATTCTACGCGAATAGAAAAAAATTTAATAATATCTAGGCGCCCCAAAGTTAAAAGAAAATGGCTCTGAATATAGTCTGTTTAAAAAATATACAATGCCTTATTCTACTCTGTTTTGGAGTATATACACCAACTCCATATGCTCTCTCTTGTAAAATACATAAATTCTATATTTAAGAGAATCGAAAAAAATCTAAATATTATATTGGCACTCCAACGTTAAAAACAAAATTGCTCTGAATATAATCTGTCAGAAAAAATATTCAATGCCTTATTCTACTCTGTTTTAGAGTATATACACCAACTCAGTATGCTCGCTCATGTGAAATAAAGAAATTCTGTATTTAAGTGAATCGAAAAAAATCTAAATATAATCTACACACCCCAATGTTACATGCAAAATTGGTCTGAATATAATCTGTCAGAAAAAATATATAATGCCCTTTTCTACTCTCTTTTGGAGTATATACACCAACTCAATATGCTCTCTCATGTAAAATACCGAAATTCGAATTTTACACGAATCGAAAGAAATCTAAATAATATGTTGGCGCCCCAAAGTTAATAGAAAATAGCTCTGAATATAGTCTGTTAGAAAAAATATACAATGCCTTATTCTACTCTTTTTTGGAGTATATACACCAACTCAGGATGCTCTCCCATGTAAAATACCGAAATTCTAAATTTACGTGAATCGAAAAAAATATAAATATTATGTAGGTACGCGAATGTTAAAAGCAAAATTGCTCTGAATATAATCTGTCAGAAAAAATATACAATGCCCTTTTCTACTCTGTTTTGGAGTATATATACCAACTCAATATGCTCTCTCATTTAAAATACAGAAATTCTAAATTTACGTGTATCGAAAAAAATCTAAATAATATCTAGGTGCCCCAAAGTTAATAGAAAATGACTCTGAATATAGTCTGTTAGAAAAAGTATACAATGCCTTATTCTACTCTGTTTTGGAGTATATACACCAACTCAGTATGCTCTCTCATGTAAAATGCAGAAATTCTATATTTAAGTGAATCGAACAAAATCTAAATATTATCTAGGCACCCGAATGTTTAAAGCAAAATTGCTCTGAATATATTCTGTCAGGAAATATATGCAATGTTCTTTTCTACTCTGTTTTATAGTATATAGACGAACTCAATATGCTCTCTTTTGTAAAATATAGGAAAATTAATTTTACCCGAATCGAAAAAAATCTAAATGTTATTTAGGCACACCCATGGTAAAAAAAATTGCACTCAATGTAATCTGTCAGAAAAATATAAAATGCCCTATTCTACTCTGTTTTGGAGTATATAGACCAAAACAGTATCCTCTCTCATGTGAAATACAGAAATTCAATATTTAAGCGAATCAAAAAAATCTAAATATTACGTAGTCACCCCAATGTTAAAGGCAAAATTGCTCTGAATATAATGTTTCAGATAAGATATACAATGCCCTTTTCTACTCTGTTTTGTAGTATATACACCAACTCAATATGCTCTCTCATGTTAAATACTAAAATTCTAATTTTACGCGAATCGAAAAAAATCCAAATATTATCTAGGCACCCCAATGTTAAAAACAAAATTTCTCTGAATATAATCTGTCAGAAAAAATATACAATGCCCAATTCTACTCTGTATTGGAGAATATACATCAACTCAATATGCTCTCTCATGTAAAATACAGAAATTCTATATGTAAGCGAATCGAAAAAAATCTAAACAATATCTACGCTCCATAAAATTAAAAGAAAATGGCTCTGAATATAGTCTGTTAGACAAAATATACAATGCCTTATTCTACTCTGTTTTGGAGTATATACACCAACTCAGTATGCTCTCTCATGTAAAACACAGAAATTCTATATTTAAGCGAATCGAAAAAAATCTAAATATTATCTAAGCACCCGAATGTTAAAAGCAAAATTGATCTGAATATAATCTGTCAGAAAAAATATACAACGCCATTTTCTACTGTGTTTTGGTGTAGGTACACACACTCAATATGCTCTCTAATGTAAAACACCCAAATTCTAAATTTACGCAAATCGAAACTAATCTAAATAATATCTAGGTGCCCCAAAATTAAAAGAAAATGGCTCTGAATATAGTCGGTTTATAAAATATATACAATGTTTTATTCTACTCTCTTTTGGATTATATACACCAACTCAGTATGCCATCTCATGTAAAATACAGAAATACTATTTTCACGTGAATCGAAAAAAATCTAAATATTATCGAGGCACACCAATGATAAAAGCAAAATTTTTCTGAATATAATCTGTCAGAAAAAATATACAATGCCCTTTTCTACTCTGTTATCGAGTATATACACCAACTCATTATGCTCTCTCACGTAAAATACCGAAATTCTAATTTTACATGAATCCAAAAAAATCTAAATAATATCTAGGTGCCCCAAAGTTAAAAGAAAATGGCTCTGCATATAGTCTGTTAGAAAAAATATACAATGCCTTATTCTACTCTGTTTTGGAATATATACAACAACTGAGGGTGCTCTCTCATGTAAAATACAGAAATTCTAATTTTACGTGAATCAAATAAAATCTAAATATTATCTAGGCACCCGAATGTTAAAAGCAAAATTTCTCTGAATATGGACTGTCAGAAAAAATATACTATGCCCTTTTCTACTCTGTTTGGTAGTATATACACAAACTAAATATGCTCTCTCATGTAAAATACCGAAATTATAATTTTACACGAATCGAAAAAAATCTAAATAATATCTAGGTGCCCCAAAGTTAAAGAAAATGGCTCTGAATATTGTCTGTTAGAAAAAACATACAATGCCTTATTCTACTCTGTTTTGGAGTATATACACAAACTCCATATGCTCTCTCATATAAAATAAAGAAATTCTATATTTAAGCAAACTGAAAAAATCTAAATATTATCTACGCACCCAAATTTCAAAAGCAAAATTGCTCTAAATATAATCTGTCAGAAAAAAAATACAATGCCCTTTTCTACTCCGTTTTGTAGTATATACACCAACTCAATATGCTCTCTCAGGTAAAATACAGAAATACTAATTTTACCCGAATCAAAATAAATCTAAATAATATCTAGGCACCTCAATGTTAAATACAAAATTACTCTGAGTATTATCCGTCAGAAAAAATATACAATGCCCTATTGTACTCTGTTTTGGAGTATTTACACCAACTCCATATGCTCTCTCATGTAAAATACAGAAATTCTAATTTTACGTGAATCGAGAAAATCTAAATATTATCTAGGCTCCCCAATGTTAAAAGGAAAATTTCTCTGAATATAATCTGTCAGAAGAAATATACAATGCCCTTCTCTACTCTGTTTTGGAGTATATACAACAACTCAATATGCTCTCTCATGTAAAATACAGAAATTCTACTTTTACGTGAATCTAAAAAACTCTAAATAATATCTTGGCGCCCCAAAGATAAAATAAAATGGCTCTAAATATAGTCTGTTAGAAAAAATATACAATGCCTTTTTCTACTCTGTTTTGGAGTATATACACCAACTCAGTATGCTCTCTCATGTAAAATACAGAAATTCTATATTTAAGCGAATCGAAAAAAATCTAAATATTATCTAGGCACCCCAATGTTAAAAGCATAATTTATCTGAATATAATCTGTCGTAAAAAATATACAATGCTTTTTTCTACTCTGTTTTGTAGTATATAAACCAACTCAATATGCTCTCTCATGTAAAATATCAAAATTCAAATTTTACGTGAATCGAATAAAATCTAAATTATCTAGGTGCCCCAAAGTTAAAAGAAAATGGCTCTGAATATAGTCTGTTAGAAAAAATATACAATGCCTTATTCTACTCTGTATCAGAGTATATACACCACCTCAGTGTGCTCTCTCATGTAAAATAGAGAAATTATAAATTTATGTAAATTGAAAAAAATCTAAATATTATCTAGACACCCCAATGTTAAAAACAAAATTGCTCTGAATACAATCTGTCAGAAAAAATATACAATTCCCTTTTCTACTCTGTTTTGCAGTATATACACGAACTCAATATGCTCTCTCATGTAAAATACAGAAATTCAAATTTTACCCGATTTGAAAAAATCTAAATACTATTTAGGCACCCGAATGTTAAAAGCAAAATTACTCTGAATATAAACTGTCAGAAAAAATATACAATTCCCTTTTCTACTCTGATTTGTAGTATATACACCAACTCAATACGCTCTCTCATGTAATATACAGAAATTCTAATTTTACACGAATCAAAAAAATCTAAATATTATCTAGGCACCCCAATGTGAAAAACAAAATTTCTCTGAGAATAGTCTTTTAGAAAAAATATACAATGCCTTATTCGACTCTCTTTTGGTGTATATACACCAACTCAGTATGCTCTCTCATGTAAAATACCAAAATTCTAATTTTACCCAATCGAAATAATCTAAATATTATCTCGGAACTCCAATGTTAAAAACAAAATTGCTCTGAACATAATCTGTCAGAAAAACTATACAATGCCTTATTCTACTTTGTTTTCAAGTATATACACCAACTGAATATGCTCTCTCATGTAAAATACCGATATTCTAATTTTACGCGAATCGAAAAAGATCTAAATAATATCTAGGTGCCCCAAAGTTAAAAGAACATGGCTCTGAATAAACTCTATTAGAGAAAATATACAATGCCTTATTCTACTCTGTTTTGGAGTATATACACCAACTCAGTATGCTCTCTCATGTAAAATACAGAAATTCTAAATTTACGTGAATCGAAAAAAATCTAAATATTATCTAGGCACCCCAATGTTAAAAACAAAATTGCTCTGAATATAATGTATCAGAGAAAATATACAATGCCCTATTTTACTCTGTTATGGAGTATATACACCAACTCCATATGCTCTCTCATGTAAAATACACAAATTCTATATTTAAGCGAATCGAAAAAAATCTAAATATTATCTAGGCACACCAATGTTGAAAGCAAAATTGTTCTAAATATCATCTGTCATAAAAAATATACAATGCTATTTTCTACTTTTTGTTGGAGTATATACACCAACTCAATATGCTCTCTCATGTAAAATACCGAAATTCTTATTTTACGCGAATCAAAAAAAATCTAACTAATATCTAGGGGCCCCAAAGTTAAAAGAAAATGTCTCTGAATATAGTCTGTTAGAAAAAATATACAATGCGTTATTCTACTCTGTTTTGCAGTACATACACCCACTCAGTATGCTCTCTCATATAAAATACAGAAATTCTAATTTTACGTGAATTGAAAAAAATCTAAATATTATCTAGGAACCCCAATGATAAAAGCAAAATTGCTCTGAATATAATCTGTCAGAAAAAATATACAATGCAATATTCTACTCTTTTTTAAAGTATATACACCAACTCAGTATGCTCTCTCATGTTAAATACAGAAATTCTAATTTTACCCGAATCGAAAAAATCTAAATATTATCTAGGCACCCCAATGTTAAAAGCAAAATTGCTCTGAATATACTCTGTAAAAAAAAATATACACTGCCCTTTTCTACTTTGTTTAGCAGTAGATACACCAACTCAATATTCTCTCTCATGTAAAATACCGAAATTGTAATTTTACACGAATCGAAAAAAATTAAATAATATCTAGGCGTTCAAAAGTTAAAAGAAAATAGTACTTAATATAGTCTGTTAAAAAATATATAGAATGCCTTATTCTACTCTGTTTTGGAGTAAATACACCAACTCTGTATGCTCTCTCATGTAAAATACAGAAATTCTATATTTAAGCGAATCGAAAAAAATTTAAATATTATTTAGGCACCCCAATGCTAAAAACAAAATTGCTCTGAATATGATCTGTCAGAAAAAATATACAATGCCGTATTCTACTTTGTTTTAAAGTATATACACCAACTCCATATGCTCTCTCATGTAAAATACCGAAATTCTAATTTTACGCAAATCGAAAAAAATCTAAATAATATCTAGGCGCTCCAATGTTAAAAGAAAATGGCTCTGAATATAGTCTATTACAAAAAATATAGAATGCCTTATTCTACTTTGTTTTGGAGTATATACACCAACTCAGTATGCTCTCTCATGTAAAATAACGAAATTCAAATTTTACTTGAATTGAAAAAAATATAAATATTATCAAGGCACCCGAATGTTAAAAGCAAAATTGCTCTGCATATAATCTGTCAGAAAATATATACAATGCCCTTTTCTAAACTGTTTTGGAGTATATACACAAACTCAATATGCTCTCTCATGTAAAATAGCGAAATTCTAATTTTACATGAATCGAAAAAAATTTAATAATATCTAGGTGCCCAAAAGGTATAAGAAGATGGTACTGAATATAGTCTGTTAAAGAAAATATACAATGCCTTATTCTACTCTGTTTTGGAGTATATACACCAACTCAGTATGCTCTCTTTGTAAAATACAGAAATTATATATTTAAGTGAATCGAAAAAAATCTAAATATTATCTAGGCAAGCCAATGTTAAAAGCAAAATTGCTCTGAATATAATCTTTCAGAAAAAATATACAATGCCCTTTTCTACTCTTTTTTGTAGTATATAAACCAACTCAATATGCTCTCTCATGTAAAATAAAGAAATTCTAATTTTACGTGAATCGAAATAAATCTAAATAATATCTAGGTGCCCCAAAGATAAAAGAAAATGACTCTCAATATAGTCTGTTATAAAAAATATACAATGCCTTATTCTACTTTGTTTTGGAGTATATACACCAACTCAGTATGCTCTCTCATGTAAAATACCGAAATTCTAGTTTTATGTGAATCGGAAAAAATCTAAATATTATCTAGGCACCCCAATGTTAATAGCAAAATTACTCTGAATATAATCTGTCAGAGAAAATATACAATGCCCTTTTCTACTCTGTTTCGGAGTATATAAACCTACTCAATATGCTCTCTCATGTAAAATAAAGTAATTCTAATTTTACGCGGATCAAAATAAATCTAAATAATATCTAGGTGCCCCGAAGATATAACAAAATGACTCTCAATATAGTCTGTCAGAAAAAATATACAATGCCTTATTCTACTTTGTTTTGAAGTATATACACCAACTCAGTATCCTCCCTCATGTAAAATACAGAAATTCTAATTTTACATGAATTGAAAACAATCTAAATATTATCTAGGCACCCCAATGTTAAAAACAAAATTGCTCTGAATATACTGTGTCAGAAAAAATATAGAACATCCTATTCTTCTCTGTTTGGGAATATATACACCAACTCAATATGCTCTCTCATGTAAAATACAGAAATTCTATATTTATGCAAATCGAATAAAATCTAAATATTATATAGGCACCCCAATGTTTAAAACAAAATTGCTCTGAATATAATCTGTCAGAAAAAATATACAATGCTTTATTATACTCTGTTTTGGAGTATATACACCAACTCGATAAACTCTCTTATGTAAAATACAGAAATTCTATATTTAAGCCAATTGAAAAAAATCTAAATATTATCTAGGCACCCGAATGTTAAAAGCAAAATTGCTCTGAATATATTCTGTCAGAAACAAGATACAATGCCCTTTTCTACACTGTATTGGAGTATATACACCAAGTCAATATGCTCTCTCATGTAAAATATCGAAATTCTAATTTTTCACGAATCGAAAAAAATTTAATAATATCTAGGGGCCCCAAAGATAAAAGAAAATGGCTCTGAATATAGTCTGTTAAATAAAATATACAATGCCCTATTCTACTCTGTTTTGGAGTATATACACCAACTCAGTATGCTCTCTCATATAAAATACTGAAATTCTATATTTACGTGAATCGAAAAAAATCAAAATATTTTCTATGTACACGAATGTTAAAAGAAAAATTGGTCTGAATATAATCTATCAGAAAATATATACAATGCCCTTTTCTACTCTGTTTTCGGGTATATACACCAACTCAATATGCTCTCTACTGTAAAATACGGAAATTATAAATTTACCCGAATCTAAAAAAATCTAAATATTATCTAGGCACCACAATGTTAAAAGCAAAATTGCTCTGAATATAATCTGTCAGAAAAAATATACAATGCCCTTTTCTACACTGTTTTCCAGCATATACACCAACTCAAAATGCTCTCTAATGTAAAATACTGAAATTGTAATTTTCATCGAATCGAAAAAAATCTAAATAATATCTAGGCACCCCAAAGTGAAAAGAAAATGTCTCTGAATATAGTCTGTTAGAAAACATATACAATGCCTTATTCTACTCTGTTTTGGAGTATATACACCAACTCAGTATGCTCTCTCATGTAAAATATAGAACTTCTAATTTTACCCGAATCGAAAACATCTAAATGTTATCTAGGCACCCAAATGTTAAAAACAAAATTGCTCTGAATATAATCTGTCAAAAAAAATATAAAATGCCCTATTCTACTCTATTTTGGAGTATATACACCAACTCCATATGCTCTCTCATGTAAAATACAGAAATTCTATATTTAAGTGAATCGAAAAAAATCTAAACATTTTCTATGCACCCCAATTTTAAAAGCAAAATTGCTCTGAATATTATCTGTTAGATAAAATATACAATGCCCTTTTCTACTCTGTTTTCTAGTATATACAACAACTCAATATGCTCTCTCATGTAAAATACAGAAATTCTAATTTTACCTGAATCGAAAAACTCTAAATATTATCTAGGCACCACAATGTTAATAACAATATTGCTCTGAATATAATCTGTCAGAAAAAATATACAATGCCCTATTCTACTATGTTTTGGTGTATATACACCAACCCAGTATGCTCTCTCATGTAAAATACCGAAATTCTAATTTTTCGTGAATCGAAAGAAATGTAAATATTTTTAAGGCACTCCAATGTTAAAAACAAAATTGCTCTGACTATAATCTTTCAGAAAAAATATACAATGCCCTATTCTACTCTGTTTTGGTGTATATACACCAACTCCATATGTCTCTCATGTAAAATACAAAAATTCTATATTTAAGCGAATCGAAAAAAATCTACATATTATCTAGGAACCCCAATGTATAAAAAAAATTGCTCTGAATATAATCTGTCAGAAAAAATATACAATGCCCTATTCTACTCTGTTTTTGAGTATATACACCAACTCGGTATGCTCTCTCATGTTAAATACCGAAATTCTAATTTTACGTGAATCGAAAAAAATCTAAATATTATCTAGGCAGCCCAAGGTTAAAAGCAAAACTGCGCTGAATATAATCATTCAGAAAAAATATACAATGCCGTTTTCTACTCGGTTTTGGAGTATATACACCAACTCAATATGCTCTCTCATGTAAAATACCGAAATTCTAATTTTACGCGAATCGAAATAAATCTAAATAATATCTAGGCGACCCAAAGTTAAAAGAAAACGGCTCTGAATATAGTCTGTTAGAAAAAATATACAATGCCTTATTCTACTCTGTTTTGGAGTATATAAACCAACTCAGTATGCTCTCTCATGTAAAATACCGAAATTCTAATTTTACGTGAATCGAAAAAAATCTAAATATTATCTAGGTACCCAAATATTAAAAACAAAATTGCTCTGAATATAAACTGTCAGAAAAAATATACAATGCCCTATTCTACTCTGTTTTGGAGCATATACACCAACTCAGTATGTTCTCTCATGTAAAATACAGAAATTCTATATTTTAGCAAATCGAAAAAAATCTAAATATTATCTAGGCACCCCAAGGTTAAAAGCAAAGTTTCTCTGAATATAATATGTCAGAAAAAATATAAAATACCCTTTTCTACTCTGTTTTGTAGTATATACACCAACTCCATATGCTCTCTCATGTAAAATACCAAAATTCTAATTTTACGCGAATCGAACAAAGTCTAAATAATATCAAGACTCCCCAAAGTTAAAAGAAAATGGCACAGAATATAGTCTGTCAGAAAAAATGTACAATGCCCTATTCTACTGTGTTTTGGAGTATATACACCAACTCCATATGCTCTCTCATGTAAAATACAGAAATTCTGTAATTAGCGAGTCAAAAAAAATCTAAATATTATCTAGGCACCCCAATGTTAAAAGCAAAATTGCTGTGAATATAATCTGTAAGACAAAATATACACTGCCCTTTTGTACTCTGTTTTGTAATATATACACCAACTCAATATGCTCTCTCATATAAAACAGCGAAATTCTAACTTTACGTGAATCGAAAAAAATCTAAATAATATCTAGGCTCCCCCAAAAGATAAAAGAAAATGGCTCTGAATATAGTCTGTTAGAAAAAACATACAATGCCTTATTCTACTCTGTTTTCGAGTATATGCATCAACTCAGTATGTTCTCTCATTTAAAACACCAAAATTCAAAATTTACGTGAATCGAAAAAAATCTAAATCTTATCTAGGCACCCCAATGTTAAAAGCAATATTGCTCTGAATATAATCTGTCAGAAAATATATACAATGTTCTTTTCTACACTGTTGTGGAATATATACACCAAGTCAATATGCTCTCTCATGTAAAATACCGAAATTCTAATTTTACGCGAATCGAAAAATATCTAAATAATATCTATGAGCCCCAAAGATAAAAGAAAATGGCACTGAATATATTCTGTTTGAAAAAATATACAATGCCTTATTCTACTCTGTTTTGGAGTATATACACCAACTCAGTATGCTCTCTCATGTAATATACCAAAATTCTAATTTGACCCAAATCAAAAAAATATAAATATTATCTAGGTAACCCAATGTTAAAAACAAAATTGCTCTGAATATAATCTGTCAGAAAAAATATACAATGCACTATTCTACTCTGTTTTTGAGTATATACATCAACTCCATATGCTCTCTCATGTAAAATACAGAAACTGTATTTAAGCGAATCAAAAAAAATCTAAATATTATCTAGGAACCCCAATGTTAAAAGCAAAATTGCTCTGAGTATAATCTGCCAGAAAAAATATACAATGCCCTATTCTACTCTGTTTTGGAATATATACACCAACTCAGTATGCTCTCTCATGTAAAATACTGAAATTCTAATTTTACTTGAATTGAAAAAAATCTAAATATTATCTAGGCACCCCAATGTTAAAAGCAAAATTGCTCTGAATATAATCTGTCAGAAAAAATATACAATGCCCTTTTCTAGTTTGTTTTGGAGTATATTCACCAACTCCATATGCTCTCTCATGTAAAATACCGATATTCTAATTTTACGCAAATCGAATAAAATCTTAATCATATTTAGACGCCACAAAGTTAAAAGAAAATGGCTCTGAATATAGTCTATTAGAAAAAATATACAATGACTTATTCTACTCTGTTTTGGAGTATATGAATCAACTGAGTATGTTCTCTCATTTAAAATACCGAAATTCTCGGGAAAGGACTCAAGATGGCGCTGTGAGAACAACCCAGGATTGGAGTTCTCATTGTGTCTGCGGAGAGGTGAGTCTGAGCTGCATTTCCAGACTGATCTTTGTTGCTCACGGAACGGGGAAATTCCCAAGTGAAGAGGAGACGCGGGACGCCAGGCAGATATTCCGCCTGGCGAAGCCAGCAGCTGGGGTGGCGGCGGCCGGCCCTACCCAGCGCTCCCCACAGGGCGCACTTGTCCGGGTGCCCCGTTGAACCGGCAACCGGAGACGTCAGAGGGCTGGACTTGAGACTGAGCTAGACTTGAACAGTGGGCCAGCCCAGGGGATTGCAGGAACAGAGCGTTAGGATTGGCCCAGTGGAACGAACAAAACCGCGATTTCAAACAAGCCCCATGCAGATGGCCCGAGACGCTCTGAGTGGGAGGGGCGGCCACCATTACCGAGGCAACCCGCCCCAACTGAGATACACGCCCATTGCTGACGCAGCCAGCCGTTGCCGAGGCAACCCGTCCCTACTGAGATACACGCCCACTGCTGATGCAGCCTGCCGTCGCCGAGGCAACCCGCTACAACAGAGAGACTCCGCCGCAGGGCGTGGCGGAGAACAGCAGAACAGCGGAGCCAGGGCGAGCCTCACAACAGCAGGGCGGAGCCTCGGCAGGCAAACAGTGGCTAGTCTGCATCCTAGCTGGGCAGGACCACAACGGACATCCAAAAATAAAGCCCAAACCCCTCAACACAGAGCATTTGAGAAAAAAAAGGGTTTTTTTAATGAGCTCTGTTGCAGCAGAATCAAACATAGCAGCCTAACAGCCCTGAATGAACAACACAGCTCACAGCTCAGCAATTAAACCCCTATAAAGTACAAACTGTCTCCTCAAGCAGCCCCCTGACCCCTCTATATCCAAAAGACTGACATTAGGCAGGCACCATCCTGGGACAAAGATAGCAGAAAAAGAAACTGGTAGCATCCCTCGCAGTGCCACAGCTACTAAAGTTGCACCCCAGACAAGCAGGGTCTGGAGCGGACCTCAGCAGTCATACAGCGAAGGGGCTAGACTGGTAGAAGGAAAACCAAGCAACAGAAATACTTCATCATCAACATTCAAGGTGTCCACTCAGAGACCCAATCGAAAAGTCAGCAACTACGCAGACGACCAGCAGACAAATCCGCAAAGATGGGAAGAAACCAGCGCAAAAAGGAGAAAAACACCCGAAACCAGAACACCTCGCCTCCTAGAAAGGACCAAAACTCCTCACCAGCAAGGGAACAAAGCTGGACGGAGAATGACTGTGACGAAATGACGGAATTAGACTTCAGAAGATAGATAATGAGAAACTTTTGTGAGCTAAAAGATCATGTATTAAATCAATGCAAAGAAACTAAGAACCTTGAGAAAAGATTTGAAAAAAGATTTGAGGAAATGATAACAAGAATGGATAACTTACAGAGGAATATGAATGAATTAAAGGAGCTGAGAAACACAATATGAGAACTTCGCGAAGCATGCACAAGTTTCAATAGCCGAATTGACCAAGCAGAAGAAAAAATATCTGAAGTCGAAGACCAACTCAATGAAATAAAACGAGAAACCAAGATTAGAGAAAAAAGCGCAAAAAGGAATGAACAAAGTCTCCAAGAAATGTGGGACTATGTGAAAAGACCTAACCTACGTTTGATAGGTGTACCAGAAGGGGACGAAGAGAATGAATCCCAGCTGGAAAATACTCTTCAGGACATCATCCAGGAAAATTTCCCCCACCTAGCAAGACAGGCCAACACTCAATTGCAGGAAATTCAGAGAACACCACAAAGATATTCCGCAAGAAGAGCAACCCCCAGGCACATAATCGTCAGATTCAATAGGGTTGAAATAAAGGAGAGAATACTAAGGGCAGCCAGAGAGAAAGGTCGGGTCACCCACAAAGGGAAGCCCATCAGACTCACAGCAGATCTCTCAGCAGAAACACTACAAGCCAGAAGAGAGTGGGGGCCAATATTCAACGTTCTTAAAGAAAAGAACTTTCAACCCAGAATTACATATCCAGCCAAACTGAGCTTCAGAAGTGAAGGAAGAATAAAATCCTTTGCGAACAAGCAAGTACTCAGAGATTTTGTCACCAACAGGCCTGCTTTACAAGAGCTCCTAAAAGAGGCACTACACATAGAAAGAATCAACCAGTACCAGCCATTCCAAAATCACACTGAATGCTAAAGAGCTTCAACATAATGAAGAATCTACAACAACTAACAGGCAAAACAGCCATTTAGCATCAAAATGGCAGTACCAAATTCACACATAACAATATTAACCCTAAATGTAAATGGACTAAATGCACCAATCAAAAGACACAGACTGGCAAATTGGATAAAAAGCCAAAACCCATCAGTGTGCTGTATCCAGGAAACCCATCTCACATGCAAGGATACACAAAGGCTCAAAATAAAGGGATGGAGGAAGACTTACCAAGCAAATGGAAAGCAAAAAAAAAGCAGGAGTTGCAATTCTCATCTCTGATAAAATAGACTTTAAAGCAACAAAGATCAAAAGAGACAAAGAAGGCCATTACATAATGGTAAAAGGATCGATACAACAAGAAGAGCTAACGATCCTAAACATATATGGACCCAACACAGGAGCACCCAGATACATAAGGCAAGTTCTTAATGACTTACAAAAGGACTTAGACTCCCACACAATAATAGTGGGAGACTTTAACACTCCACTGTCAATACTAGACAGATCAACCAGACAGAAAATCAACAAGGATACCCAGGGCTTGAACTCAGACCTGGAGCAAGCAAACCTGGTGGACATTTACAGAACTCTCCACCCCAAATCCACAGAATACACATTCTTCTCAGCACCACATCACACCTACTCTAAAATTGACCACATAATTGGAAGTAAAGCACTGCTCAACAAATGCAAAACAACAGAAATCATAACAAACAGCCTCTCAGACCATAGTGCAATCAAGTTAGAACTCAGAATTCAGAAACCGACCCAGAACCTCACAGCTTCATGGAAACTGAACAACTGGCTCCTAAATGTTGACAGGGTAAACAACGAAATGAAGGCAGAAATAAAGAAGTTCTTCGAAACCAATGAGAATGAAGACACAACGTGCCAGAACCTCTGGGACACATTTAAAGCAGTCTCTAGAGGAAAGTATATAGCAATAAGTGCCCATATGAGGAGAATGGAGAGATCCAAAATTGACACCCTATCGTCAAAATTGAAAGAGCTAGAGGAGCAAGATCAAAAAAACTCAAAACCCAGCAGAAGACAAGAAATTACTAAGATCAGAGCTGAGCTGAAGGAGATTGAGACACGAAAAACCCTTCAAAAAATCAATAAATCCAAGAGCTGGTTTTTTGAAAAGATCAACAAAATAGACAGACCACTAGCCAGATTGATTAAAAATAAAAGAGAGAACCTAATAGATGCAATAAAAAATGATAAAGGGGAAATCACCACAGATTCCACAGAAATTCAAACCATCATCAGAGAATATTACAAACAACTCTATGAGCATAAACTAGTAAACCTGGAAGAAATGGATAAATTCCTGGACTCCTGTGTCCTCCCAAGCCTAAACCAGGAGGAAGCTGAAACTATGAATAGACCAATAACAAGGTCTGAAGTTGAGGCAGCAATTAAGAGCCTACCACACAAAAAAAGCCCAGGTCCAGACGGGTTCACAGCCGAATTCTACCAGACACACAAAGAGGAGCTGGTACCATTCCTTCTAAAACTATTCCAAACAATCCAAAAAGAGGGAATCCTTCCCAAATCATTTTACGAGACCAACATCATTCTGATACCAAAACCTGGCAGAGACCCAACAAGAAAAGAAAACTTCAGGCCAATATCCATGATGAACATAGATGCAAAAATCTTCAATAAAATATTGGCAAGCCGATTGCAACAGCAAATCAAAAAACTTATTCATCATGATCAAGTAGGATTCATCCCGGGGATGCAAGGCTGGTTCAACATACGCAAGTCTATCAACGTAATTCACCACATAAACAGAACCAAAAACAAAAACCACATGATTATCTCAATCGACGCAGAGAAGGCATTTGACAAAATTCAACAGCCCTTTATGCTAAAAACCCTCAATAAACTCGGTATCGATGGAATGTATCTCAAAGTAATAAAAGCTATTTATGACAAACCAACAGCCAATATCATACTGAATGGGCAAAAACTGGAAGCATTCCCTTTGAAATCTGGCACTAGACAAGGATGCCCTCTCTCACCACTCCTATTCAATATAGTACTGGAAGTTCTAGCCAGAGCAATCAGGCAAGAAAAAGAAATAAAGGGTATTCAAATAGGAAAGGTGGAAGCCAAATTGTCTCTATTTGCAGACGACATGATAGTATAACTAGAAGACCCCATTGCCTCAGCCCAAAAACTTCTGAAACTGATAAACAACTTCAGCAAAGTCTCAGGATATAAAATCAATGTGCAAAAATCACAAGCATTCGTCTACACCAATAACAGACTTAAAGAAAGCCAAATCAAGAGTGAACTGCCATTCGCAATTGCTACAAAAAGAATAAAATACCTTGGAATACAACTCACAAGGAACATAAGGGACCTCTTCAAGGAGAACTACAAACCACTGCTCAACAAAATCAGAGAGGACACAAACAGATGGAGATACATTCCATGTTCATGGTTAGGAAGAATTAATATCGTGAAAATGGCTATACTGCCCAAAGTAATTTACAGAATCAACGCTATCCCCATCAAGTTACCATTGATTTTCTTCACAGAACTGGAAAAAACCACCATGAACTTCATATGGAACCAAAAGAGAGCCCGCATAGCCAAGTCAATTCTAAGCAAAAAGAACACAGCGGGGGGCATCACATTACCGGATGTCAAACTATACTACAAGGCTACAGTAATCAAAACAGCATGGTACTGGTACCAAAACAGAGATAAGGACCAATGGAACAAAACGGAGGCACCAGAGGCAACACAACATACATACAACTATACAATCTTTGATAAACCTGACAAAAACAAGCAATGGGGCAAGGATTCCATGTTTAACAAATGTTGTTGGGAAAACTGGCTAGCCATGTGCAGAAAGCAGAAACTGGACCCCTTCCTGACACCTTACACTAAAATTAACTCCAGATGGATTAAAGACTTAAACATAAGACCTGGCACCATAAAAACCCTAGAAGGAAATCTAGGCAAAACTATCCAGGACATAGGAGTAGGCAAGGACTTCATGAACAAAACACCAAAAGCATTGGCAACAAAAGCCAAAATAGACAAATGGAACCTAATCAAACTCCACAGCGTCTGCACGGCAAAAGAAACAGTCACTAGAGTGGATCGGCAACCAACAGAATGGGAAAAAATTTTTGCAGTCTACCCATCTGACAAAGGGCTGATATCCAGAATTTACAAACAACTCAAGCAGATTTACAGGAAAAAAACAAACAAGCCCATTCAAAAGTGGGCAAAGGATATGAACAGATACTTTACGAAAGAAGACATATATGAGGCCAACAATCACATGAAAAAATGCTCACCGTCACTGGTCATCAGAGAGATGCAAATCAAAACCACATTGAGATACCATCTCACGCCAGTTAGAATGGCGATCATTAAAAAATCTGGAGACAACAGATGCTGGAGAGGATGTGGAGAAAAAGGAACACTTTTACACTGTTGGTGGGAGTGTAAATTAGTTCAACCATTGTGGAAGACGGTGTGGCGATTCCTCAAGGCCTTAGAAATAGAAATTCCATTTGACCCAGCAATCCCATTACTGGGTATATATCCAAAAGACTATAAATCCTTCTACTATAAGGACACATGTACACGAATGTTCATTGCAGCACTGTTTACAATAGCAAAGACCTGGAATCAACCCAAATGCCCATTGATAATAGACTGGATTGGAAAAATGTGGCACATATACACCATGGAATATTATGCAGCAATCAGAAATGATGAGTTTGTGTCGTTTGTAGGGACATGGATGAATCTGGAGAACATCATCCTCAGCAAACTGACACAAGAACAGAAAATGAAACACCGCATATTCTCACTCATAGGTGGGTGATGAAAAATGAGAACACATGGACACAGAAAGGGGAGTACTAAACACTGGGGTCTATTGGGGGGAAAAGGGGAGGGCCAGTGGGAGGGAAAGGTGGAAAGGGATAGCCTGTGGAGTAATGCCAAATGTGGGTGGAGAAGAAAAGCAAAGCACACTGCCATGTGTGTACCTACGCAACTGTCTTGCATGCTCTGCTCATGTACCCCAAAACCTATAATCCAATACAAAATTAAAGAAAAAAAAAGAAAAACAAACAATGCATTATTCTACCGTGTTTTGGAGTATATACACCAACTCAGTATGCTCTCCCATGTAAAATACAGAAATTCTAATTTTACGTGAATCGAAAAAAATCTAAATAATATCTAGGCGCCCCAAAGTTAAAAAAAAAATGGCTCTGAATATAGTCTGTTAGAAAAAATATACAATGCCTTTTTCTACTCTGTTTTGGAGTATATACACCAGCTCAGTATACTCTCTCATGTAAAATACAGAAATTCTAATTTTACACGAATCGAAAATATCTAAATATTACCTATGCAACCCAATGTTAAAAACAAAATTGCTCTTAATATAATCTGTCAAAAAAAATATACAATGCCCTATTCTACTCTGTTTTGGAATATATACACCAACTCCATATGCTCTCTCATGTAAAATACAGAAATTCCATATTTAAGCGAATCGAAAAAAATCTAAATATTATCTAGGCACCCCAATGTTTAAAGCAAAATTGCTCTGAATATTTTCTGTCAGAAAAAAGATACAATGCCCTATTCTACTCTGTTTTGGAGTATATGCACCAACTGCATATGCTCTCTCATGTAAAATACAGAAATTCCATATTTAAGCGAATCGAAAAAAATCTAAATATTATCTAGGCACTCCATTGTTAAAAACGAAATTACTCTGAATATAATCTGTCATAAAAAATTTACAATGTTCTATTCTACTCTGTTTTGGAGTATATACACAAACTCCGTATGTTCTCTCATGTAAAATACAGAAATTCTATATTTAAGCGAATCAAAAAAAATCTAAATAATATATTGGCACCGCAATGTTTAAAGCAAAATTGCTCTGAATATAACTGTCAGAAAAAATATACAGTGCCCTTTTCTACTCTGTTTTGGAGTATATACACTAACTCAATATGCTCTCTCATGTAAAATACCGAAATTATAATTTTACGCTAATCGAAAACAATTTAAATAATATCTAGGCGCCCCAAAGTTAAAAGAAAATGACTCTGAATACAGTCTGTTAAAAAAAATATACAATGTTTTATACTACTTTGTTTTGGAGTATATACACCAACTCAGTATTCTCTCACATGTGAAATACAGAAATTAGAATTTTATCTGAATCACAAAAACTTAAATATTATCTAGGCACCTTAATGTTAAAAACAAAATTTCTCTGAATATAATCTGTCAGAAAAAATATACAATGCCATATTCTACTCTGTTTGGACTTTATACACCAACTCAATATGCTCTCTCATGTAAAATACAGGAATTCTATATTTAAGCGAATCAAAAAAAATCTAAATATTATCTAGGCACCCCAATGTTAAAAGCAAAATAGATCTGAATTTAGTCTGTCAGAAAAAAAATACAATGCCCTTTTCTACTCTGTTTTGGATTATATACACCAACTCCATATGCGCTCTCATGTAAAATACTGAATTTCTAATTTTACCCGAATTGAAAAAATCTAAATATTATCTAGGCACCCCAATGTTAAAAACGAAATTGCTCTGAATATCATCTGTCAGAAAACATACAAAATGCCCTATTCTACTCTGTTTTGGAGTATATATACCAACTCCATATGCTCTCTCATGTAAAACACAGAAATTCTATATTTAAGCGAATCGAAGAAAATCTAAATATTATCTAGGCACCCCAATGTTAAAAGCAAAGTGGCTCTGAATATAGTCTGTTATAAAAAATGTACAATGCCCTATTCTACTCTGTTTTGAAGTATATAAACCAACTGAGTATGCTCTCTCTTGTAAAATACAGATATTCTAAATATACGTGAATCGAAAAAAATCTAACTATTATCTATGCACTTCAATGTAAAAAGCAAAATTACTCTGAATATAGTATGTCAGAAAAAATATACAAAGCACTTTTATACTCTATTTTGTAGTATATACACCAACTCAATATGCTGTCTCATGTAAAACACCGAAATTCTAATTTTACGCAAATCGAAATAAATCTAAATATTATGTAGGCACCCCAATATTAAAAACAAAATTGCTCTGAATATAATCTGTCAGAGAAAATATACAATGTCCTATTCTACTCTGTTTTGGAGTATATACACCAACTCAGTATGCTCTCTCATGTAAAATACCGAAATTCTAACTTTTCCCGAATTGAAAAAATCTAAATATTATCTAGGCACCCCAAAGTTAAAAACTAAATTGCTATGAATATAATCTGTCATAAAAAATATACAATGCCCTATTCTACTCTGTTTTGGAGTATATACACCAACTCAGTATGCTCTATCATGTAAAATACAGAAATTCGATATTTAAGCAAATCGAAAATAATCTAAATATTATCTAGGCACCCCAATGTTAAAAACAAAATTGCTCTGAATATATTCTTTTGGACAAAATATACAATGCCCTATTCTACTGTGTTTAGGAGTATACACACCAACTTTATATGCTCTCTCATGTAAAATACTGAAATTCTATATTTAAGTGAATCCAAAGAAATCTAAATATTATCCAGGCACCCCAATGTAAAAAGCAAAATTGCTGTGAATATAATCTGTCAGAAAAAATATACAATGCCCTTTCCTACTCCGTTTTGGAGTATATACACCAACTCAATATTCTCTCTCATGTAAAATACCGACATTGTAATTTTTTGTGAATTGAAAAAAATCTAAATAATATCTAGTCGCCCTAAAGTTAAAAGAAAATGGCCCTTAATCTAGTCTGTTAGAAAAAATATACAATGCCTTATTCTACTCTGTTTTGGAGTATATACACCAACTCAGTACGCTCTCATGTATAATACCAAAATTCAAATTTTATGCGAATTGAAAAAATCTAAATATTATCTAGGCACCCCAATGTTAAAAACAAAATTGCTCTGAATATAATCTGTCCAATAAAATATACAGTGCCCTATTCTACTCTGTTTTGGGGAATATACACCAACTCAGTATGCTCTCTCATGTAAAATACAGAAATTCTATGTTAAAGCGAATCGAAAATAATCTAAATATTATCTAGGCACCCCAATGTTAAAAGCAAAGTTTCTCTGAATATAATCTGTCAGAGAAAATATACAATGCCCTATTCTACTCTGTTTTGGAGTATATACAACAACTCCATATGCTCTCTCATGTAAAATATAGAAATTCTAATTTTACGTGAATCGAAAAAATTTAAATAATATCTAAGCGCCCCGAAGTTAAAAAAAATGGCTCTGAATATAGTCTGTTAGAGAAAATATACAATGCCTTATTCTACTCTGTTTTGGAGAATATACACCAACTCAGTATGCTCTCTCGAGTAAAACACCAAAATTCTTATTTAACGTGAATCAAAAAAATTCTAATTATAATTTAGCACCCCAAGGTAAAAAACAAAATTGCTCTTAATATAATCTGTCAGAAAACAAGATACAATGCCCTATTCTACTCTGTTTTGGAGTATATACACCAACTCCATATATTCTCTCATGTAAAATACAGATCTTTTATATTTAAGCGAATCGAAAACAATCTAAATATTATCTAGGCACCACAATGTTTAAAGCAAAATTTCTCTGAATATAATTATTCAGAAAATATATACAATGCCATTTTCTACTCTGTTTTGTAGTATATTAACCAACTCAATATGCTTTCTCATGTAAAATACAGAAATTCTAATTTTACACGAATCGAAAAAAATCTAAATATTATCTAGGCACACTGATGTTAAAAACCAAATTTCTCTGAATATAATCTGTCAGAAAAAATATACAATACCCTATTCTACTCTGTTTTGGATTATATACACCAACTGCATATGCTCTCTCTTGTAAAATAGACATATTCTATACTTAAGCGAATCGAAAATAATCTAAATATTATCTAGACTCCTTAATGTTAAAAGCAAACTTGCTCTGAATATAATCTGTCAGAAAAACTATACAATGCCGTTTTCTACTCTATTTTGTAGTATATACACCAACTCAATATGCTCTATCATGTAAAATACAGAAATTCTAATTTTACCTGAATCGAAAAAATCTAAACATTATCTAGGCATTCCAATGTTAAAAACAATATTGCTCTGAATATAATCTGTCAGAAAAAATACACGACGCCCTATTCTACTCTGTTTTGTAGTATATACACCAACTCAATATGCTCTCTCATGTAAAATACAGAAATTCTAATTTTACCCGAATCGAAAAAATCTAAATATTATCTAGGCACCCCAATATTAAAAACAAACTTGCTCTGAATATATTCTCTCATTAAAAATATACAATGCCCTATTCTACTCTGCTTTGAAGTATGTACACCAACACATTATGCTCTCTCATGTAAAATATACAAATTCTAATTTTACGTTAATCAAAAAAAATCTAAATATTATCTAGGCACCCCAATATTAAAAGCAAAATTGCTCTGAATATAATCTGTCAGAAAAAATATACAATGCCCTTTTCTACTCTGTTTTGTAGTATATAAACCAACTCAATATGCTCTCTCATGTAAAATACAGAAATTCCATATTTAAGCGAATCGAAAAACATCTTAATATAATCTAGGCACCCCCACGTTAAAAACAAAATTGCTCTGAATATAATCTGTCTGAAAAAATATACAATGCCCTTTTCTACTTTATTTTGGAGTATATAAACCAACTCAATATGCTCTCTCTTCTGAAATACAGAAATTCTAATTTTACGTGGATCGAAAGGAATCTAAATATAATCTAGGCACCCGAATGTTAAAAGCAAAATTGCTCTGAACATAATCTGTCAGGAAAAATATACAATGCCCTTTTCTACTCTGTTTTCTAGTATATACTTTAACTCAATATGCTCTTTCATATAAAATACCGAAATTCTAATTTTACCTGAATCGAAAAAATCCAAATATTATCTAGGCACCCCAATGTTAAAAGCAAAATTGCTCTGAATATAATCTTTCAGAAAAAATATACAATGCCCTTTTCTACTCTGTTTAGGGGTATATACATCAACTCAATATGCTCTCTCATGTAAAATAACGAAATTCTAATTTTACGCGAATCGAAAAAAATCTAAATAATATCTAGGCGCCCCAAAGTTAAAATAAAATGGCTCTGAATATAGTCTGTTAGAAAAAATATACAATGCCTTATTCTACTCGGTTTTGGAGTATATACACCAACTCTGTTTGCTCTCTCATTTAAAATACAGAAATTCTAATTTTACCCGAATCAAAAAAATCTAAATATTATCTAGGCACCCCAATGTTAAAATCAAAATTGCTCTGAATATAATCTGTAAGAAAAAATATACAATGCCCTATTCCACTCTGTTTTCGAGTATATACACCAACTCAATATGCTCTGTCCTGTAAAATACCGAAATTCTAAATTTACGTGAATCGAAAAAAATCTAAATTATACCTAGGCGCCCCAAAGTTAAAAGAAAATGGTTCTGAATATAGTCTGTTAGAAAGAATATACAATGCCTTATTCTCCTCTGTTTTAAAGTATATACACCATCACAGTATGCTCTGTCATGTAAAATACAGAAATTCTAATTTTACGTGAATCGAAAAAAATATAAATATAATCTAGGCACACCAATGTTAAAAGCAAAATTGCTCTGAATATAATCTGTCAGAAAGAATACACAATGCCCTTTTCTTCTCTGATTTGGAGTATATTCACCAACTCAATATGCTCTCTCATGTTAAATACCGAAATTCTAATTTTACGCGAATTGAAAAAAATCTAAATATTATCTAGGCGCCCCAACGTTAAAAATAATTTTCTCTGAATATATTCTGTTAGAAAAAATATACAATGTGTTATTCTACTCTTTTTTGGAGTATATACACCAAATCAGTATGCTCTCTCATGTAAAATATTGAAATTCTAATTTTACCCGAATCAAAAAAATCTACATAATATCTAGGCACCCCAATGTTAAAAACAAAATTGCTCTGAATATATTCTGTCAGAAAGAATATACAATGCCCTACTCTAGTCTGTTTTGGAGTATATACACCAAGTCCATATGCTCTCTCATGTAAAATACAGAAATTCTATATTTAAGCGAATCGAAATAATCTAAATATTATCTAGGCACCCCAATGTTAAAAACAACATTGCTCTGAATATAATCTGTCAGAAAAAATATAGAATGCCATTTTCTACTTTGTTTTGAAGTATATACACCAACTCAATATGCTCTCATCTAAAATACCGAAATTCTAATTTTACCGGAATCGAAAATATCTAAATATTATTTAGGCACCCCAATGTTGAAAACAAAATTACCCTGAATATAATCTTTCAGAAAAAATATACAATGCCCTATCCTACTCTGTTTTGCAGTATATACACCAACTCAGTATGCTCTCTCATGTAAAATTCCGAAATTCTAATTTTACGCGAATCAAAAAAAATCTAAAAAATATCTAGGCGCCCCAAAGTTAAAAGAAAATGGCTCTGAATATAGTCGGTTAAAAAAAATAAAATGCCTTATTCTACTCTGTTTTGGAGTATATACACCAACTCAGTATGCTCTCTCATGTAAAATACAGAATTTCTAATTTTACGTGAATCGAAAAAAATCTATATATTATCTAGCCACCCAAATGTTAAAAGAAAAATTGCTCTGAATATTATCTCTCAGAAAAAATATACAATGCCTTATTCTACTCTGTTTTGTAGTATATACACCAACACAATATGTTCTCTCATGTAAAATACCGAAATTCTAATTTTCCGTGAAACGAAAAAAAATCTAAATAATATCTAGGCACTTTAATAATAAAAACAAAATTTCTCTGTATATATTCTGTCAGAAAAAAAGATACAGAGCCCTATTCTACTCTGTTTTAAAGTATATGCACCAACACCATATGCTCTCTCATGTAAAATAAAGAAATTCTATACTTAAGCGAATATAAAAAAATCTAAATATTATCTAGGCACCCCACTGGTAAAAACGAAATTACCCCGAATATAATCTGTCAGAAAAAATATAAAATGCCCTATTCTACTCTGTTTTGGAGTATATACAGCAACTCCATATGCTCTCACTTTTAAAATACAGAAATTTTATATTTTAGCGAATCAAAAAAAATCTAAATATTATCTAGGCACCTTAAGTTAAAAGAAAAATTTCTCTGAATATAATCTGTCAGACAAAATATAAAATGCCCTTTTCTACTCTGTTTTGGAGTATATACACCAACTCAATATCCTCTCTCATGTAAAATAACGAAATCCTAATTTTACGCGAATCGAAAAAAATCTAAATAATATTTAGGCACCCCAAAGTTAAAAGAAAATGGCTCTGAATATAGTCTGTTAGAAAAAATATACAATGCCTTATTCTACTCTGTTTTGGAGTATATACACCAAATCATTATGCTCTCTCATGTAAAATACAGAAATTCTAATTTTACCCGAATCGAAAAAATCTAAATATGATCTAGGAACCCCAATGTTAAAAACAAAATTGCTCTGAATATAGTCTGTCAGAAAAAATATACAATGCCCTATTCTACTCTGTTTTGGAGTATATACATCAATTTCATATGCTCTCTCATGTAAAATACAGAAACTATATATTTATGGGAATCGAAAAAAATCTAAATATTATCTAGGCACCCCAATGTTAAAAACAATATTGCTCTGAATATAATCTGTCAGAGAAACTATAGAATGCCCTATTCTACTCTGTTTTGGAGTATATACACCAACTCTATATGCTCTCTCATGTAAAATACAGAAATTCTATATTTACTCGAATCAAAAGAAATCTAAATATTATCTAGGCACCCTAATGATAAAAGCAAAATTGCTCTGAATATAATCTGTCAGAAAAAATATACAATGCCCTTTTCTACTTTGTTTTGGAGTATATACATCAACTAAATATGCTCTATTAGGTAAAATACAGAAATTCTAAATTTACCCGAATCGAAAAAATCTAAATATCTAGGCACCCCAATTTTAAAAACAAAATTGCTCTGAATATAATCTGTCAGAGAAGATATACAATGCCCTATTCTACTATGTTTTGGAGTATATACACCAACTCCGTATGCTCTCTCATGTAAAATACAGAAATTCTATATTGAAGAGAATCAAAAAAAAATCTAATTATCTAGGCACCCCAATGTTAAAAGCAAAATTGCTCTGAATATAGTTTTTCAGAAAAAATATACAATGTTTTTTATACTCTATTTTGTAGTATATACACCAACTCAATATGCTCTCTTATGAAAAATAACGAAATTCTAATTTTACGCGAATCGAAAAAAATCTAAATAATATCTAGGTGCCCCAAATTTAAAAGAAAATGGGTCTGATTATAGTCTGTTAGAAAAAATATACAATGCCTTATTCTACTTTGTTTTGGAGTATATTCACCAACTCAGTATGCTCTCTCATGTAAAATACAGAAATTCAAATTTTACCCGAATCGAAAAAATCTAAATATGACCTAGGCACCCCAATGTTAAAAAAAAAATTGCTCTGAAAATAATCTGTCAGAAAAAATATACAATGTTCTATTTACTCTGTTTTGGAGTATATACATCAACTTCATATGCTCTCTCATGTAAAATACAAAAACTATATATTTATGGGAATCGAAAAAAATCTAAATATTATCTAGGCACCCCATTGTTAAAAACAATATTGCTCTGAATATAATCTGTCAGAGAAATTATACAATGCCCTATTCTACTCCTTTTTGGAGTATATACACCAACTCCTTATGCTCTCTCATGTAAAATAAAGAAATTATATATTTAAGCGAATCAAAAAAAATCTAAATATTATCTAGGCACCCCAATGTTAAAAGCACAGTTGCTCTGAATATAATCTGTCAGAAAAAATATACAATGCCATATTCTAGTCTGTTTTGGAGTATATACACCACTCAATATGCTCTCTCATATAAAATACCGAAATTCTAATTTTACGCAAATCGAAAAAAATCTAAATAATATCTAGGTGCCCCAAAGTTAAAAGAAAATGGCTCTGAATATAGTCTGTTAGAAAAAATATACAATGCATTATTCTACTCTGTTTTGGAGTATATACACCAGACAGTATGCTCTGTCAGGCAAAATACCGAAATTCTAATTTTACGTGAATCGAAAAAAATCTAAATAGTATCTATGCACCCCAATGTTAAAAGCAAAATTCCTCTGAATATAATCTCTCAGAAAAAAATATACAATGCCCTTTTTTACTCTGTTTTGGAGTATATACACCAACTCAATATGCTGTCTCATGTAAAATACCGTAATTCTTATTTCACGCAAATTGAAAAAAATCTAGATAATATCTAGCGGCCCCAAAGTTAAAAGAAAATGGCTCTCAATACAGTTTGTTAAAAAATATATACAATGCCTTATTCTACCCTGTTTTGGAGTATATACACCAACTATATATACTCTCTCATGTAAAATAACGAAATTCTAATTTTACCCGACTCGAAAAAATCTAAATATTACTTAGGCACCCCAATGTTAAAAACAAAATTGCTCTTAATATAATCTGGCAGAAAAAATATAAAATGCCCTATTCTTCTTTGTTTTGGAGTATATACATCAACTTCATATGCTCTCTCATGTCAAATACAGAAACTATATATTTATGGGAATCGAAAAAGTCTAAATATTATCTAGGCACCCCAATGTTAAAAGAAAATTGCTCTGAGTATAATCTGTCATAAAAAATATACAATGCCCTATTCTAATTTGTTTTGGAGTATATACACCTACTCCATATGCTCTCTCATGTAAAATACAGAAATTCTATATTTAAGCAAATCGAAAAAAATCTAAAAATTATCTAGGCACCCCAATGTTAAAAACAAATTGCTCTGAATATGATCTGTAAGAAAAAATTTAAAATGCCCTTTTCTACTCTGTTTTGGATTATATACACCAACTCCATATGCTCTCTCATTTAAAATACAGAAATTTAATATTTAAGCGATTTGAAAAAAATCTAAACATTATCTAGGCACCCCAATGTTAAAAGCAAAATTGCTATGAATATAATCTGTCAGAAAAAAAATACAATGCCCTTTTCTACTCGGTTTTGTTGTATATAAACCAACTCAATATGCTCTCTTATGTAAAATACCGAAATTCTACTTTTACGTGAATCGAATGTAATCTAAATAATATCTAGGCACCCGGAAGTTAACAGAAAATCGCTCTGAATATAGTCTGTTGAAGAAAATATACAGGACAGGGACTCAAGACGGCGCTGTGAGAACAACCCAGGATCAGAGTTCTTACTGTGTCTGTGGAGAGGTGAGTCTGAGCTGCATTTCCAGACTGATCTTTGTTGCCAACAGAACGGGGAAATTCCCAAGTGGAGAGGAGACGCGGGACACCAGGCAGATATTCCGCCTGGCAAAGCCGGCAGCCGGGGTGGCCGGCCCTACCCAGCGCTCCCCACAGGGCGCACTTGTCCGGGTGCCCCGTTGAACCAGCAACCGGAGACGTGAGAGGGCTGGACTTGAGACTGAGCTAGACTTGGACAGTGGGCCAGCCCAGGGGATTGCAGGAACAGAGCGTTAGGATTGGCCCAGTGGGACGAACAAAACCGTGATTTCAAACAAGCCCCGCGCGGACTGCCCGAGACGCTCTGAGGGGGAGGGGCGGCCACCATTACCGAGGCAACCCGCCCCAACTGAGATACACGCCCATTGCTGACGCAGCCAGCTGTTGCCGAGGCAACCCGTCCCTACTGAGATACACGCCCGCTGCTGACGCAGCCTGCTGTTGCCGAGGCAATCTGCTACAACAGAGAGACTCCGCCGCAGGGCGGAGCAGGGAACAGCAGAACAGCGGAGCCAGGGCGAGCCTCACAACAGCAGGGCAGAGCCTCGGCAGGCAAACAGTGGCTAGTCTGCATCCTAGCTGGGCACGACCTCAACGGACATCCAAAAATAAAGCCCAAACCCCTCAACACAGAGCATTTGAGGAAAAAAAAGGGTTTTTTAATGAGCTCTCTTGCAGCAGAATCAAACATAGCAGCCTAACAGCCCTGAATGAACAACACAGCTCACAGCTCAGCAATTAAACCCCTATAAAGTACAAACTGTCTCCTCAAGCAGCTCCCTGACCCCTCTATATCCAAAACACTGACATTAGGCAGGCACCATCCTGGGATGAAGATAGCAGAAAAAGAAACTGGTAGCATCCCTCGCTGTGCCACAGCTGCTAGAGGTGCACCCCAGAAAATCAGGGTCTAGAGCGGACCTCAGCAGTCGTACAGCAAAGGGGCTAGACTGGTAGAAGGAAAACCAAGCAACAGAAATACTTCATCATCAACATTCAGGGTGTCCACTCAGAGACCCAATCGAAAAGTCAGCAACTACGCAGACGACCAGCGGACAAATCCACAAAGATGAAAAGAAACCAGCGCAAAAAGGAGGAAAACACCCGAAACCAGAACACCTCGCCTCCTAGAAAGGACCAAAACTCCTCACCAGCAAGGGAACAAAGCTGGACGGAGAATGACTGCAACGAAATGATGGAATTAGACTTCAGAAGATGGATAATGAGAAACTTTGGTGAGCTAAAAGATCATGTATTAAATCAATGCAAAGAAACTAAGAACCTTGAGAAAAGATTTGAAAAAAGATTTAAGGAAATGATAACAAGAATGGATAACTTAGAGAGGAATATGAATGAATTAAAGGAGCTGAGAAACACAATACGAGAACTTCGTGAAGCATGCACAAGTTTCAATAGCCGAATTGACCAAGCAGAAGAAAGAATATCTGAAGTCGAAGACCAACTCAATGAAATAAAACGAGAAACCAAGATTAGAGAAAAAAGCGCAAAAAGGAATGAACAAAGTCTCCAAGAAATGTGGGACTATGTGAAAAGACCTAACCTACGTTTGATAGGTGTACCAGAAGGGGACGAAGAGAATGAATCCAAGCTGGAAAATACTCTTCAGGACATCATCCAGGAAAATTTCCCCCACCTAGCAAGACAGGCCAACACTCAATAGCAGGAAATACAGAGAACACCACAAAGATATTCCGCAAGAAGAGCAACCCCAAGGCACATAATCGTCAGATTCAATAGGGTTGAAATAAAGGAGAGAATACTAAGGGCAGCCAGAGAGAAAGGTCGTGTCACCCACAAAGGGAAGCCCATCAGACTCACAGCAGATCTCTCGGCAGAAACACTACAAGCCAGAAGAGAGTGGGGGCCAATATTCAACATTCTAAAGAAAAGAACTTTCAACCCAGAATTTCATATCCAGCCAAACTGAGCTTCAGAAGTGAAGGAAAAATAAAATCCTTTGCGAACAAGCAAGTACTCAGAGATTTTGTCACCACCAGGCCTGCTTTACAAGAGCTCCTAAAAGAGGCACTACACATAGAAAGGATCAACCAGTACCAGCCATTCCAAAATCACACTGAATGCTAAAGAGCATCAACATAATGAAGAATCTACAACAACTAACAGGCAAAACAGCCACTTAGCATCAAAATGGCAGTATCAAATTCACACATAACAATATTAACCCTAAATGTAAATGGACTAAATGCACCAATCAAAAGACACAGACTGGCAAATTGGATAAAGAGCCAAAACCCATCAGTGTGCTGTATCCAGGAAACCCATCTCACATGCAAGGATACACAAAGGCTCAAAATAAAGGGATGGAGGAAGATTTACCAAGCAAATGGAAAGCAAAAAGAAGCAGGAGTTGCAATTCTCATCTCCGATAAAATAGACTTTAAATCAACAAAGATCAAAAGAGACAAAGAAGGCCATTACATAATGGTAAAAGGATCGATACAACAAGAAGAGCTAACGATCCTAAACATATATGGACCCAATGCAGGAGCATCCAGATACATAAGGCAAGTTCTTAAGGACTTACAAAAGGACTTAGACTCCCACACAATAATAGTGGGAGACTTTAACACCCCACTGTCAATACTAGACAAATCTACCAGACAAAAAATCAACAAGGATATCCAGGGCTTGAACTCAGACCTGGAGCAAGCAAACCTGATAGACATTTACAGAACTCTCCACCCCAAATCCACAGAATACACATTCTTCTCAGCACCACATCACACCTACTCTAAAATTGACCACATAATTGGAGGTAAAGCACTGCTCAACAAATGCAAAACAACTGAAATCATAAAAAACAGCCTCTCAGACCATAGTGCAATCAAGTTAGAACTCAGAATTCAGAAACAGACCCAGAACCGCACACCTTCATGGAAACTGAACAACTGGCTCCTGAATGTTGACTGGGTAAACAATGAAATGAAGGCAGAAATAAAGAAGTTCTTCGAAACCAATGAGAACGAAGACACAACGTGCCAGAACCTCTGGGACACATTTAAAGCAGTCTCTAGAGGAAAGTATATAGCAATAAGTGCCCATATGAGGAGAATGGAGAGATCCAAAATTGACACCCTATCGTCAAAATTGAAAGAGCTAGAGGAGCAAGATCAAAAAAACTCAAAACCCAGCAGAAGACAAGAAATAACTAAGATCAGAGCTGAGCTGAAGGAGATTGAGACACGAAAAATCCTCCAAAAAATCAATAAATCCAAGAGCTGGTTTTTTGAAAAGATCAACAAAATAGACAGACCACTAGCCAGATTGATTAAAAATAAAAGAGAGAACAACCAAATAGATGCAATAAAAAATGATAAAGGGGAAATCACCACAGATTCCACAGAAATTCAAACCATCATCAGAAAATATTACAAACAACTCTATGCGCATAAACTAGTAAACCGAAAAGAAATGGACAAATTCCTGGATTCCTGTGTCCTCCAAAGCCTAAACCAGGAGGAAGCTGAAACTATGAATAGACCAATAACAAGGTCTGAAGTTGAGGCAGCAATTAAGAGCCTACCACACAAAAAAAGCCCAGGTCCAGACGGGTTCACAGCCGAATTCTACCAGACACACAAGGAAGAGCTGGCACCATTTCTTCTAAAACTATTTCAAACAATCCAAAAAGAGGGAATCCTTGCCAAATCATTTTATGAGACCAACATCATTCTGATACCAAAACCCGGCAGAGACCCAACGAGAAAAAAAAACTTCAGGCCAATATCCATGATGAACATAGATGCAAAAGTCTTCAATAAAATATTGGCAAGCCGATTGCAACAGCAAATCAAAAAACTTATTCATCATGATCAAGTAGGATTCATCCCGGGGATGCAAGGCTGGTTCAACATACGCAAGTCTATAAATGTAATTCACCACATAAACAGAACCAAAAACAAAAACCACATGATTATCTCAATTGACGCAGAGAAGGCATTTGACAAAATTCAACAGCACCTTATGCTAAAAACCCTCAATAAACTCGGTATCGATGGAACGTATCTCAAAGTAATAAAAGCTATTTATGACAAACCAACAGCCAATATCATACTGAATGGGCAAAAACTGGAAGCATTCCCTTTGAAATCTGGCACTAGACAAGGATGCCCTCTTTCACCACTCCTATTCAATATAGTACTGGAAGTTCTAGCCAGAGCAATCAGGCAAGAAAAAGAAATAAAGGGTATTCAAATAGGAAAGGTGGAAGCCAAATTGTCTCTATTTGCAGATGACATGATAGTATACCTAGAAGACCCCATTGCCTCAGCCCAAAAACTCCTGAAACTAATAAGCAACTTCAGCAAAGTCTCAGGATATAAAATCAATGAGCAAAAATCACAAGCATGGAGGGGACTCAAGATGGCGCTGTGAGAACAACCCAGGATTGGAGCCCGCGTTGAATTCGCAAACGGTGAGTCAGTGCTGCATTTCCAGACTGATCTTTGTTGCCCACAGAACAAGGAAACTCCCAAGTATAAAAAGACACGGGACGCCAGGCAGTAGGTCTGCCTGGCGAAGCCGGCAGCCGGGGCGGCGGCGGCCGGCCCTACCCAGCAATCCCCACAGGGCGCGCTTGTCCGGGTGCCTTGTTGAACCGGCAACCTGAGACTTGAGAGGGCTGGACTTGAGACTGAATGAGACTTGCACAGTAGCCCAGCCCAGGGGATTGCAGGGACAGATCGTTTGGGATACCCAGTGGGACGAACAAAACCGCGATTTCAAACTATCCCGGGCAGACGGTCCGAGACGCTCTGTGGGGGAGGGGCATCCACCACTATGGAGGCAACCTGCCCCAACTGATATACACGCCCACTGCTGACGCAGCCAGCCATTGCCAAGGCAACCCGCCCCAACTGAGATACACGCCCACTGCTGACGCAGCCAGCCGTTGCCGAGGCAACCTGTCCCTACTGAGATACACGCCCACTGCTGACGCAGCCTGCCGTTGCTGAGGCAACACGCTACAACGAAGAGACTCCGCCGCAGGGCGTGGCGGAGACCACAGCAGAGCCTGCAGGAACAGCGCGAATCACACAACAGCAGGGCGGAGCCTCGGCAGCCAAACAGTGGCTAGTCTGCCTTTGAGCTGGGCAGGACACCTGATCGGACATCCAAAAATAAAGCCCAAACCCCTCAACACAGAGCATTTGAGAAAAAAAAAAGGGTTGTTTAATGAGCTGTGTTGCAGCAGAATCAAACATAGCAGCCTAACAGCCCTGAATGAACAACAGAGTGCACAGCTCAGCAATTAAACCCCTATAAAGTACAAACTGTCTCCTCAAGCAGCTCCCTGACCCCTCTATATCCAAAAGACTGTCATTAGGCAGGCATCATCCTGGGAAAGAGAGCAGAAAAAGAAACTGGTAGCATCCCTCGCTGTGCCACGGCTACTAGAGGTGCACCCCAGACAAGCAGGGTCTGGAGCGGACCTCAACAGTCGTTCAGCAAAGGGGCTAGACTGGTAGAAGGAAAACCAAGCAACAGAAATACTTCATCATCAACATTCTGGGTGTCCACTCAGAGACCCAAACGAAAAGTCAGCAACTACGCAGACGACCAGCGGACAAATCCACAAAGATGGGAAGAAACCAGCGCAAAAAGGAGGAAAACACCCGAAACCAGAACACATCGCCTCCTAGAAAGGACCAAAACTCCTCACCAGCAAGGGAACAAAGCTGGACGGAGAATGACTGTGACGAAATGACGGAATTAGACTTCAGAAGATGGATAATGAGAAACTTTTGTGAGCTAAAAGATCATGTATTAAATCAATGCAAAGAAACTAAGAACCTTGAAAAAAGATTTGAAAAAAGATTTGAGGAAATAATAACAAGAATGGATACCTTAGAGAGGAATATGAATGAATTAAAGGAGCTGAAAAACACAATACGAGAACTTCGCGAGCAAACGCAAGTTTCAATAGCCGAATTGACCAAGCAGAACAAAGAATATCCGAAGTCGAAGACCAACTCAATGAAATAAAACGAGAAACCAAGATCAGAGAAAAAAGCGCAAAAAGGAATGAACAAAGTCTCCAAGAAATGTGGGACTATGTGAAAAGACCTAACCTACGTTTGATAGGTGTACCAGAAGGGGACGAAGAGAATGAATCCCAGCTGGAAAATACTCTTCAGGACATCATCCAGGAAAATTTCCCCCACCTAGCAAGACAGGCCAACACTCAATTGCAGGAAATTCAGAGAACACCACAAAGATATTCCGCAAGAAGAGCAACCCCAAGGCACATAATCGTCAGATTCAACAGGGTTGAAATAAAGGAGAGAATACTAAGGGCAGCCAGAGAGAAAGGTCGGGTTACCCACAAAGGGAAGCCCATCAGACTCACAGCAGATCTCTCGGCAGAAACACTACAAGCCAGAAGAGAGTGGGGGGCCAATATTCAACGTTCTTAAAGAAAAGAACTTTCAACCCAGAATTTCATATCCAGCCAAACTGAGCTTCAGAAGTGAAGGAAGAATAAAATCCTTTGCGAACAAGCAAGTACTCAGAGATTTTGTCACCACCAGGCCTGTTTTACAAGAGCTCCTAAAAGAGGCACTACACATAGAAAGGATCAATCAGTACCAGCCATTCCAAAATCACACTGAATGCTAAAGAGCTTCAACATAATGAAGAATCTACAACAACTAACAGGCAAAACAGCCACTTAGAATCAAAATGGCAGTATCAAATTCACACATAACAATATTACCCTAAATGTAAATGGACTAAATGCACCAATCAAAAGACACAGACTGGCAAATTGGATAAAAATCCAAAACCCATCAGTGTGCTGTATCCAGGAAACCCATCTCACATGCAAGGATACACAAAGGCTCAAAATAAAGGGATGGAGGAAGATTTACCAAGCTAATGGAAAGCAAAAAAAAGCAGGAGTTGCAATTCTCATCTCTGATAAAATAGACTTTAAAGCAACAAAGATCAAAAGAGACAAAGAAGGCCATTACATAATGGTAAAAGGATGGATACAACAAGAAGAGCTAACGATCCTAAACATATATGGGCCCAACACAGGAGCACCCAGATACATAAGGCAAGTTCTTAATGACTTACAAAAGGACTTAGACTCCCACACAATAATAGTGGGAGACTTTAACACTCCACTCTCAATACTAGACAGATCACCAGACAGAAAATCAACAAGGATACCCAGGGCTTGAACTCAGACCTGGAGCAAGCAAACCTGGTGGACATTTACAGAACTCTCCACCCCAAATCCACAGAATACACATTCTTCTCAGCACCACATCACACCTACTCTAAAATTGACCACATAATTGGAAGTAAAGCACTGCTCAACAAATGCAAAACAACTGAAATCATAACAAACAGCCTCTCAGACCATAGTGCAATCAAGTTAGAACTCAGAATTCAGAAACCGACCCAGAACCGCACAGCTTCATGGAAACTGAACAACTGGCTCTTGAATGTTGACTGGGTAAACAACGAAATGAAGGCAGAAATAAAGAAGTTCTTCGAAACCAATGAGAACGAAGACACAACGTGCCAGAACCTCTGGGACACATTTAAAGCAGTCTCTAGAGGAAAGTATATAGCAATAAGTGCCCATATGAGGAGAATGGAGAGATCCAAAATTGACACCCTATCGTCAAAATTGAAAGAGCTAGAGGAGCAAGATCAAAAAAACTCAAAACCCAGCAGAAGACAAGAAATTACTAAGATCAGAGCTGAGCTGAAGGAGATTGAGACACGAAAAACCCTTCAAAAAATCAATAAATCCAAGAGCTGGTTTTTTGAAAAGATCAACAAAATAGACAGACCACTAGCCAGATTGATTAAAAATAAAAGAGAGAACAACCAAATAGATGCAATAAAAAATGATAAAGGGGAAATCACCACAGATTCCACAGAAATTCAAACCATCATCAGAGAATATTACAAACAACTCTATGCACATAAACTAGTAAACCTGGAAGAAATGGATAAATTCCTGGACTCCTGTGTCCTCCCAAGCCTAAACCAGGAGGAAGCTGAAACTATGAATAGACCAATAACAAGGTCTGAAGTTGAGGCAGCAATTAAGAGCCTACCTCACAAAAAAAGCCCAGGTCCAGATGGGTTCACAGCCGAATTCTACCAGACACACAAGGAGGAGCTGGTACCATTCCTTCTAAAACTATTTCAAACAATCCAAAAAGAGGGAATCCTTCCCAAATCATTTTATGAGACCAACATCATCCTGATACCAAAACCTGGCAGAGACCCAACGAGAAAAGAAAACTTCAGGCCAATATCCATGATGAACATAGATGCAAAAATCTTCAATAAAATATTGGCAAGCCGATTGCAACAGCAAATCAAAAAACTTATTCATCATGATCAAGTAGGATTCATCCCAGGGATGCAAGGCTGGTTCAACATACGCAAGTCTATCAACGTAATTCACCACATAAACAGAACCAAAAACAAAAACCACATGATTATCTCAATTGACGCAGAGAAGGCATTTGACAAAATTCAACAGCACCTTATGCTAAAAACCCTCAATAAACTCGGTATCGATGGAACGTATCTCAAAGTAATAAAAGCTATTTATGACAAACCAACAGCCAATATCATACTGAATGGGCAAAAACTGGAAGCATTCCCTTTGAAATCAGGCACTAGACAAGGATGCCCTCTCTCACCACTCCTATTCAATATAGTACTGGAAGTTCTAGCCAGAGCAATCAGGCAAGAAAAAGAAATAAAGGGTATTCAAATAGGAAAGGTGGAAGCCAAATTGTCTCTATTTGCAGACGACATGATAGTATACCTAGAAGACCCCATCGCCTCAGCCCAAAAACTCCTGAAACTGATAAACAACTTCAGCAAAGTCTCAGGATATAAAATCAATGTGCAAAAATCACAAGCATTCGTCTACACCAATAACAGACTTAAAGAAAGCCTAATCAAGAGCGAACTGTTATTCGCAATTGCTACAAAAAGAATAAAATACCTTGGAATACAACTCACAAGGAACGTAAGGGACCTCTTCAAGGAGAACTACAAACCACTGCTCAACGAAATCAGAGAGGACACAAACAGATGGAGAAACATTCCATGTTCATGGTTAGGAAGAATTAATATCGTGAAAATGGCTATACTGCCCAAAGTAATTTACAGAATCAACGCTATCCCCATCAAGCTACCATTGACTTTCTTCACAGAACTGGAAAAAACCACCATGAACTTCATATGGAACCAAAAGAGAGCCCGCATAGCCAAGTCAATTCTAAGCAAAAAGAACACAGCGGGGGGCATCACACTACCGGATTTCAAACTATACTACAAGGCTACAGTAATCAAAACAGCATGGTACTGGTACCAAAACAGAGATATAGACCAATGGAACAAAACGGAGGCACCGGAGGCAACACAACATACATACAACTATACAATCTTTGATAAACCTGACAAAAACAAGCAATGGGGCAAGGATTCCATGTTTAACAAATGTTGTTGGGAAAACTGGCTAGCCATGTGCAGAAAGCAGAAACTGGACCCCTTCCTGACACCTTACACTAAAATTAACTCCAGATGGATTAAAGACTTAAACATAAGACCTGGCACCATAAAAACCCTAGAAGGAAATCTAGGCAAAACTATCCAGGACATAGGAGTAGGCAAGGACTTCACGAACAAAACACCAAAAGCATTGGCAACAAAAGCCAAAATAGACAAATGGGACCTAATGAAACTCCACAGCTTCTGCACGGCAAAAGAAACAGTCACTAGAGTGGATCGGCAACCAACAGAATGGGAAAAAATTTTTGCAGTTTACCCATCTGACAAAGGGCTGATATCCAGAATTTACAAAGAACTCAAACAGATTTACAGGAAAAAAACAAACAAGCCCATTCAAAAGTGGGCAAAGGATATGAACAGATACTTTACGAAAGAAGACATATATGAGGCCAACAATCATATGAAAAAATGCTCATCGTCACTGGTCATCAGAGAGATGCAAATCAAAACCACATTGAGATACCATCTCACGCCAGTTAGAATGGCGATCATTAAAAAATCTGGAGACAACAGATGCTGGAGAGGATGTGGAGAAAAAGGAACACTTTTACACTGTTGGTGGGAGTGTAAATTAGTTCAACCATTGTGGAAGACAGTGTGGCGATTCCTCAAGGCCTTAGAAATAGAAATTCCATTTGACCCAGCAATCCCATTACTGGGTATATATCCAAAGAACTATAAATCGTTCTACTATAAGGACACATGTACACGAATGTTCATTGCAGCACTGTTTACAATAGCAAAGACCTGGAATCAACCCAAATGCCCATTGATAATAGACTGGATTGGAAAAATGTGGCACATATACACCATGGAATATTATGCAGCAATCAGAAATGATGAGTTTGTGTCGTTTGTAGGGACATGGATGAATCTGGAGAACATCATCCTCAGCAAACTGACACAAGAACAGAAAATGAAACACCGCATATTCTCACTCATAGGTGGGTGATGAAAAATGAGAACACATGGACACAGAAAGGGGAGTACTAAACACAGGGGTCCATTGGGGGGAAAAGGGGAGGGCCAGTGGGAGGGGGAGGTGGGGAGGGATAGCCTGGGGAGAAATGCCAAATGTGGGTGAAGGGGAGAAGAAAAGAAAGCACACTGCCATGTGTGTACCTACGCAACTGTCTTGCATGCTCTGCTCATGTACCCCAAAACCTATAATCCAATAAAAAATTAAAAAAAAAGAAAATATACAATGCCTTATTCTACTCTGTTTTGGTGTATATGCACCACCTCAGTATGCTCTCTCATGTAAAATACCGAAATTCTAATTTTACCTGAATCGAAAAAATCTAAATATAATCTAGGCACCTGAATCTTAAAAACAAAATTGCTCTGAGTATAATCTGTCAGAAAAAATATACAATGCCCTATTCTACTTTGTTTTGGAGTACATACACCAACTCCATATTCTCTCTCATGTAAAATACAGAAATTCTATATTTAAGCGAATCGAAAAAAATCTAAAGATTATCTAGGCACCCCAATGTTAAAAGCAAAATTGCTCTGAATATAATCTGTCAGAAAAAATATACAATGCCCTTTTCTACTCTGTTTTGGAGTATATACACCAACTCAATATGCTCTCTCATGTAAAATACCAAAATTCTAATTTATTTTACGCGAATCGAAAAAAATGTAAATAAATCTAGGCGCCCCAAACTTTAAAGAGAATGGCTCTGAATATAGTCTGTTAGAAAAAATATACAATGCCGTATTCTACTTTGTTTTAAAGTATATACACCAACTAAGTATGCTCTCTCATGTAAAACAACAAAATTTTAATTTTACCCGAATCGAGAAAATCTAAATATAATCTAGGCACCCCAATGTTAAAAACGAAATTTCTCTGAATATAATCTGTCAGAAAAAATACACAATGCCCTATTCTTATCTGTTTTGGAGTATATCCACCAACTCAATATGCCCTCTCATGTAAAATACAGAAATTCTAATTTTACCCGAATCGAAAAAATCTAAATATTATCTAGGCACCCCAATGGTAAAAGCAAAATTGTTCTGAATATAATCTGTCAGAAAAAATATACAATGCCCTATTCTACTCTGTTTTGGAGTATATACACCAACTCATTATGCTCTCCCATGTAAAATATCAAAATTCTAATTTTACGTGAATCGAAAAAATCTAAATAATATCTAGGCGCCCCAAAGTTAAAAGAAAATGGCTCTGAATATAGCCTGCCAGAAAAAATATACAATGCCTTATCCTACTCTGTTTTGGAGTATATACACCAATTGTGTATGCTCTCTCATGTAAAATACCGAAATTTTTATTTTACATGAATCGAAAAAAATCTAAATATTATCTAGGCACCCCAATGTTAAAAGCAAAATTGCTCTGAATATAGTCTGTCAGAAAAATATACAATGCCCTTTTCTACTCTGTTTTGGAATATATAAACCTACTCAATATGCTCTCGCATGGAAAATACTGAAATTCTAATTCTACGCGAATCGAAAACAATCTAAATAATATCTAGGCATTTTAAAGTTAAAAGACAATCGCTCTGAATTTACTCTGTTACAAAAAATATACAATGCCTTATTCTACTCTGTTTTGGAGTACATACACCTACTCAGGATGCTCTCTCATGTAAAATACAGGAATTCTAATTTTACGTGAATCGAAAAAATTTAAATATTATCTAGGCACCCCAATGTTTAAAACAACATTGCTCTAAATATAATCTGTCAGAAAAAATATACAATGCCCTTTTCTACTGTTTTGGAGTATATACACCAACTCCATATGCCATCACATGTAAAATACAAAAATTCTATATTTAAGCTAATCGAAAAAAATCTAAACATTATCTAGGCACCCCAATGTTAAAAGCAAAATTTCTCTTCATATAACCTGTCAGAAAAAATATACAATGCCCTTTTCTACTCTGTTTTGTAGTATATACACAATCTCAATATGCTCTCTCATGTAAAATAACGAAATTCTAATTTCACGTGAATCGAAAAAATCTAAATAATATCAAGGCGCCCCAAAGTTAAAAGAAAATGGCTCTGAATACACTCTGCTAGAAAAAATATACAATGCCTTATTCTACTCTGTTTTGGAGTATATACACCAACTGAGTATGCTCTCTCACGTAAAATACCGAAATTCTTATTTTACGTGAATCGAAAATAATCTAAATATTATCTATGCACCCCAATGTTAAAAGCAAAATTGCTCTGAATATAATCTGTCAGAAAAATATGCAATGCCTTTTCTTCTCTGTTTTGGAGTATATACACCAACTCAATATGCTCTCTCATGGAATATACCGAAATTCAAATTTTACGCCAATCGAAAAAAATCTAAATAATATCTAGGTGCCCCAAAGTTAAAAGAAAATGGCTCTGAATATAGTTTGTTAGAAAAAATATACAATGCCTTATTCTACTCTCTTTTGGAGTATATACACCAACTCAGTATACTCTCTCATATAAAATACCGAAATTCTAATTTTACGTGAATTGAAAAAAATCTAAATATTATCTAGACACCCCAATGTTAAAAGCAAAATTGCTCTGAATATAATCTGTCAGAAAAAATATACAATGCCCTATTCTATTCTGTTTTGGAGTATATACACCAACTCAGTATGCTCTCTCATGTAAAATACCAAAATTCTAAATTTATGTGAATCGAAAAAAATCTAAATATTTTCTAGGCACCCCAATGTTAAAAACAAAATTGCTCTGAATATAATCTGGCAGAAAAAACATATAATGCCTTATTCTACTCTGTTTTTGAGTATATACACCAACTCAGTTTTCTCTCATGTAAAACACCGAAATTCTAATTTTACGTGAATTGAAACAAATCTAAATATTATCTCGGCACCCTACTGTTAAAAGCAAAATTGCTCTGAATATAATTTGTCAGAAAAAATATACAACGCTTTTTTCTACTCCGTTTTGGAGTATATACACCAACTCAATATGCTCTCTCATGTAAAATACCGAAATTCTAATTTTACGCGAATCGAAAAATATCTAAATAATATCTAGGTGCCCCAAAGTTAAAAAAAATGGCTCTGAATATAGTCTGTTAGAAAAAATATACAATGCCTTATTCTACTTTGTTTTGGAGTATATACACCAACTCCAGTTTCTCTCTCATGTAAAATACAGAAATTCTATATTTAAGCGAATCGAAAAAAATCTAAATATTATTTAGGCACCCGAATGTTAAAAGCAAAATTGTTCTGAATATAATCTGTCAGAAAAAAATATACAATGCCCTTTTTTGCTCTATTTTGGAGTATATACACCAACTCAATCTGCTCTCTCATTTAAAATACCGAAATTCTAATTTTACGCAAATCGAAAAATATCTAAATAAAATCTAGGCGCCCCAAAGTTAAAAGAAAATGGCTCTGAATATAGTCTGTTAGAAAAAATATACAATGCCTTATTCTACTCTGTTTTGGAGTATATACACAACTCAGTATGCTCTCTTATGTAAAATACCGAAATTCTAATTTTATGTGAATCGAGAAAAATCTAAATATTATCTAGGCAACCCAATGTTAAAAACAAAATTGCTCTGAATATAATCTGTTAGAAAAAATATACAATGCTCTATTCTAATCTTTTTTTTGAGTATATACACCAACTCCATATGCTCTCTCATGTAAAATACAGACATTCTATATTTAAGGGAATCAAAAAAAATCTAAATAATATCTAGGCGCCCCAAAGTTAAAAGAAAATGGCTCTGAATATAATCTGTCAGAAGAAAGATACAATGTTCTTTTCTACTCTGTTTTGTAGTATATACACCAACTCAATATGCTCTCTCATGTAACATATCGAAATTCGAATTTTATGCGAATTGAAAAAAATCTATATAATATGTAGGTGCCCCAAAGTTAAAAGAAAATGGTGCTGAATATAGTCTGTTAGAAAAAATCTACAATGCCTTATTCTACTCTGTTTTGGAGTATATACACGAAGTCAGTATGCTCTCTCATGTAAAATACCAAAATTCTAATTTTCCGTGAATCAAAAAAAAATCTAAATATTATCTAGGCACCCCAAAGTTAAAAACAAAATTGCTCTGAATATAATCTGTCAGAAAAAATATACAATTTTCTATTCTACTCTGTTTTGGAGTATATACACCAACTCCATATGCTCTCTCATGTAAAATACAGCAATTTTATATTTATGAGAATCGAAATAAATCTAAATATTATCTAGGCACCCTAATGTTAAAAGGAAACTTGCTCTAAATATAGTCTGTCAGAAAAGATATACAATACCCTTTTTTACTCTGTTTTGTAGTATATCCCCCTACTCAATATCCTCTCTCATGTAAAACACAGAAATTCTAATTTTACCTGAATCGAAAAATTCTAAATATTATCTAGGCACCCCAATGTTAAAAGCGAAATTGCTCTGAATATAATGTGTCAGAAAAAATATACAGTGGCCTTGTCTACTCTGTTTTGTAGTATATACACCAACTCAATATCCTCTCTTATGTAAAATACTTAAATTCTAAATTTACGCGAATCGAAAAAAATCTAAATATTATCTAGGCAACCCAATGCTAAAAGACAATGTCTCTGAATATAATCTGTCAGAAAAAATATACAATGCTTTTTTCTACTCTGTTTTCGTGTATATATACCAACTCAATATGCTCTCTCATGTAAAATACCGAAATTCTAATTTTAGACGAACCGAAAAAAATCTAAATATTATCTAGGCACCACAATGTTAAAAGCAAAATTGCTCTGAATATAATCTGTTAGAGAAAATATACAATGCCCTTTTCTGCTTTGTTTTGGGGTATAGACACCAACTCAATATGCTCTCTCATGTAAAATACGAAAATTCTAATTTTACGCGAATCGAAAAATATCTAAATATTATCTAAGCACCCCAATTGTTAAAAGCAAAATGGCTCTGAATATAATCTGTCAGAAAAAATATACAATGTTTTTTTCTACTCTGTTTTGGAGTATATACACCTACTCAATATGCTCTCTCATGTAAAATACCGAAATTGTAAATTTACGTGTATTGAAAAAAATCTAAGTATTATCTAGGCATCCCAATGTTAAAAGCCAAATTCCTCTGAATATAATCTGTCAGAAAAAATATACAATGCCCTTTTCTACTCTGTTTTGGAGTATATACACAAACTCAATATGCTCTCTCATGTAAAATACCCAAATCCTAACATTACTCTAAGTATCTTTTAAAGTACCAAGACCCCCGTGATGTTGTTTTTTATAACTAGGGGATTACAGATGACATTACTCACGATATGACTGCAGCTGTTTGCCGGTCCTGTGATAATGTTTCTAATATCCAGATAAGGAGAAGAGAATGTTTCTGCCCATAGGCAAATCCTCTGAATACGGCAAGAAGAGTACACCGTGCGGTGATATGGTCACTAATGTAAACAAGAAAACAATTATATTGAATTAAATATTGCAAGGTGTTAACCACCCCTATAATTTTCCTTCTAATTTCAAGGGGGTGAGGACATTTTTGTCAAAATGGCGGAGGTGTAACTACAGCTATTGCCTGCTATATAATAAAAAAGGATAAAATTATTATTTACATGATATGATTGCCAGTATCATATTACACCACATTTTCAAAATATCTGGGCCTCAGCAGCTGTGGGCATGGCAGCCAAGAGAGGGTGTCCCTATGCAACCAGGTTGGGCATTGCAGCTGCTACGGGCCCTTTGTGGTTCGTCTGGGGGCTGCTACGGGCCCTCTGGCGGTGGCTGTGGTAACAGCCACATAGCCAGAGGGTCTCTCAGCATCCAGGGAGGGCCTGGCGGCTGCTACTGACACTCTGGCAGGGGCTATGGGCACAGCCACCTAACCAGGGGGTCCCTACGAAGCCAGGGTGGAGCTGGAAGCTGCTATAGGCCCTTTGGCGGGAGGTGTGGGGATACCCTGCTCTTCACAGGTACACAGTTTGCACCTATTTCTACATGTGTAGATTGTTTACATAATGGGCACATATTTGTACATATGTACATATGTTATTATCACAATAAACATATATGTACATAATATGTGTACAATAAATATGTACTTTATACGTACCTAATATAAACAATATGTACTTTTTGGTGATATTATGTGATATCTACATATTATTGATTGTATATCTTATTGTGATAATATGTATGTTACCACTGAAATTTTTAGAAATGTACATAGAGTACACTTTATGTACCTATGCATTGTGTACACATTATAGAAATAAATAGGTACATATTTTACAGATGATGTACATTTTTTCTACATGTGTATTTTGTACACATATGTACAGCAGAGTAAATGTACAGACTATACCTATTTTATACATTTATTGTGATATGTCAATAAATGTACACATGAGTACATTCTGGGATATAATTTTTAGCATATTAGACAGGAATTACACCGGTGACCAAAGTGGGTTTACACCCAGGTGCGCACATAGTTTATACATGTACCTGTTGTGCATATTATGTACTCATGTACAGAATGTACATGTCTACATTATATATACATAGGTGTACGCAGCATACATAGGTACATACTGTGCACACATATGTACACATGCATATATTGTACATCTGTACATAATGGGTACATGATGTACATGTGTACACATCATATCACAATAAATGTAAATATACATAATGTTTGCAATATGTACGTTTATATTATGTATTACGTTTATTGTGATTATATATGCTGTTGTGATATGATATCATTGTGACATTACAAATGTACATATTATACACATTATGTACTATGCATTGTGCACAGATTATAGAAATATAAAGAAACATATTTTACAGGTTATGTACATTTTATTTACTTGTGTATTGGGTACACAGAGTAAATGTACAGATCTTACTTTATACATTTATTGTGATATGCCAATAAATGTACACATTATGAGTACATTCTGTGATATTACATTTAGAAAATAAGATAGAAATTGCTCTAGTTACCAAAGTGGGTGTAAACTTATGTGTGCACATACTTTGTACACGTACATACTGTGCACATTATGTACTTGTGTACAGAAGGTAAATATCTACATTATATGTATGTATGGGTACAGAGCGTACATATGTACATACTATGTACATATATCTACACCTGAACTTATTGTACATCCGTACATAATGGGTCCATGCTGTACATGTAAACACATCGTCATACCACAATAAATGGAAATGTACATAATGTGTGAAATACGTACATTTATATTATGTATTACATGTGTATTGTGATTGTATATGCTGTTCTGATATCATTGTGATATTACAAATGTACATATTGTACACATTATGGGCATACCTATTGTGTACATATTATGTACACATAAAGGTACATATTGTACAGATTATGTATATTTATTGTACATCTGTATGGTGCACACATATGTACATCACAGTCAACGTACATATGGTACATATTCTGTGCATTGTTTGTAATATTTCAGTAAGAGTACACATTATAAGTATATTCTGGGATATGATTTTTAGTATGTTAGATAAAAATTACTTTCAATATCAAAGTGGGTATACACTTATGTGTGTCCATTTTGTGATATTATCCATCATATCCTGAGTAGGTATTTCTCTCATTGTGAAAGCAGGTTTACACTCTCGGATTGCTCCAATATCAAGGCAAACTAAAACTCGTCTGTGATGTAGTTAATAATATCCTGAGGACAAAGGATGACCATACCCTGAATATCGCAGGAAGTGTACACCACCACTGTAGTATTGTTTCTAATGTTCAAAAACGGAAAGGATATTACTCCAAATATCTCAGAAAGCACACAAGCCCCCCGTGATA